>NC_143576.1:170809532-171114282 GCF_048544385.1 Mastigoproctus giganteus
GAAAATTTGCATGTGTGCGACATATAGACAAATAACTTTGCTGGTTTTTACCTAGCAAAACAGTAAAAAGATTATATTTTTAATAATAAAAAAGACTTTCAAAGTACTCTGAACAGTTGAAATGTTAACAATTTTTGGACCTGTTGTTGCAGCAGAAACATGAAAATACACACACCACACTGTAAAATTAACAATGACAACAGAAACTATACTTTTATGAATCTATCTGTATAACAACTGATGGATTTTCATATGCACACACTCATACAAAAGATGAGCAAAAGTAATTTGAGACAAAAATCTTGATTTAACAAAGCTAGACAAACACAACATACAAGATGAGGGCAAAACGCCATACATGTGTTCAAACAATTCTAAACTACCATATTTAAAGTGCGTGTTACAATAAGAAAAACCAGCAGTGTGTTACAATAGGAAAACTCACCACAATTTTCCAGACACATAAGTAATTTTGAATCTCAAAGCAAACAAGAGATCCGAAACCATTGTAATAGCAGTAATAATCACCCCCCGTTACAATCATCCTTATTGATGTATCAGCAGATACCGTGTTTATTACATAATTCGTCATTTACCAATGTAACCCCTTATTTATATTTGAAAAAGGAAAAATTCGAAGCAAACGCATGAAAATTTAAGATAATTTTAACTGGAAGCGTATACATTTGAATCGTCACACATTTAATTTCATTATTTCGACTGAAATTAGCCGATTTCTGCCGAAGGCAATTAGGCTAACACACACACTGTGTATGCTATTTTCACATTCACGCTGAACCAAAATAAACCTGAAAATAAAAAAAACAGCTGCAGATCACCGGCTATTTTACACACGCTAAGACCGAACAACACCAACCTAAGTCAAAGATGGGGTGCATAAGGAACAAACTTAAAACGGGAAAATTACACCCACTAACAATGCTCCTTTTTCATTTAACCCTGATCACTGTGGGACCACAAAATAGCTCGTTGCAAACGAGCTATTTTGTGGTCCCACTATTTTATTGGGATAAAATAGTGGGACCACAATTTAAAAGGAGCATTGTTAGTGGGTGTAATTTTCCCGTTTTAAGTTTGTTCCTTATGCACCCCATCTTTGACTTAGGTTGGTGTTGTTCGGTCTTAGCGTGTGTAAAATAGCCGGTGATCTGCAGCTGTTTTTTTTTATTTTTCAGGTTTATTTTGGTTCAGCGTGAATGTGAAAATAGCATACACAGTGTGTGTGTTAGCCTAATTGCCTTCGGCAGAAATCGGCTAATTTCAGTCGAAATAATGAAATTAAATGTGTGACGATTCAAATGTATACGCTTCCAGTTAAAATTATCTTAAATTTTCATGCGTTTGCTTCGAATTTTTCCTTTTTCAAATATAAATAAGGGGTTACATTGGTAAATGACGAATTATGTAATAAACACGGTATCTGCTGATACATCAATAAGGATGATTGTAACGGGGGGTGATTATTACTGCTATTACAATGGTTTCGGATCTCTTGTTTGCTTTGAGATTCAAAATTACTTATGTGTCTGGAAAATTGTGGTGAGTTTTCCTATTGTAACACACTGCTGGTTTTTCTTATTGTAACACGCACTTTAAATATGGTAGTTTAGAATTGTTTGAACACATGTATGGCGTTTTGCCCTCATCTTGTATGTTGTGTTTGTCTAGCTTTGTTAAATCAAGATTTTTGTCTCAAATTACTTTTGCTCATCTTTTGTATGAGTGTGTGCATATGAAAATCCATCAGTTGTTATACAGATAGATTCATAAAAGTATAGTTTCTGTTGTCATTGTTAATTTTACAGTGTGGTGTGTGTATTTTCATGTTTCTGCTGCAACAACAGGTCCAAAAATTGTTAACATTTCAACTGTTCAGAGTACTTTGAAAGTCTTTTTTATTATTAAAAATATAATCTTTTTACTGTTTTGCTAGGTAAAAACCAGCAAAGTTATTTGTCTATATGTCGCACACATGCAAATTTTCAAATTTTGATTGTAAATAAGACAAAAAACGCTTTTTTAATTGAAAAAAACCCTATTATTTTTCACTAATTCTAATATGTTCCCTTGGTTCCAAATGTGTAATTTCTGAAATTTTGAGTGATGATGGAATTCCTGGAAACACAAAAGATCTAAAATTGATTATTTCAATGATTATTTCATTGATTATTCCAATGATAACGGTTGATATTTTTTTAACCTTAGGCGTGTCTTAACACCATAATCGTTTTGAGGGGGGTTGTTAAGAACTTGTGAAGTTGTGGCTGGGGTCTGAGGGTTGAATAAATGTTGAAGCTGTATTATTTAAGATATTTTTACTTAATTTTCTTATATTTCTGTCTCTTGACAATGTTTTGTGTGTTTCCACCCTGATTTTTACTGTGATGAATGAATTTCATGTTTTGACAGCACAAAAATGTTGTGATGTGTAAGCAAATTTTAATTAAAAATCTCACAAACACATTCCTTGGGTACATGGAAGAAAAAGCCGATTATTTTCTCTCTTTCTGATCATTTTCTCTAATTTTAAAGGATCTATTAATTACTTGTACACAGTTTCCGTTGTTTTTTCATGTTAATGTGTAAGCTTATTGGAATTCTGAGAAAAAAAACCCAAGAACGTTATAATCATTATTAATCCCCATGAGTTATTGAGAGAGAAAATAAGTTCATACTAACGTCTTAGTGTTTTGGGAAAAACACAATCGCAGGATCACAATAAATATTATTGCGTTCATATAGACATGCAATTACAGTATTTTCTGTTGGCTACAGAGACATGTTACAATTATGTAAAAACTATGTTGTTTAATTGGGAATTGTGTTCCTGGAATTAAACCAAAGGATTATGACGTAAACGGAGGTTTATGGCACTGCTGTTTTGGGGGTTTTTTCTCAGAGTTCTACCTATTTTGCGTTTTCCAGGCTTATGGACATATCAGTATACAGATTACGTTTCGCACAAATGTTGGAAACATTTTTGAAAAAATGTTGTGGATGTCACTTAATTTTTTGCTTGTTATCGTGCAAAGCTGGTTTATGATTGGTTAAACTCCCACGCGATAATTATAGCATTTCAGTTGCCTTTAGCCGTGGGGTTGATATCATTACAATTTCTGTATCTTCAAATGGATTGAAGCTCGTGTTGGTTTTGTGAATTTTTCAACCCTCCATTCAGATTCTTGTGTTGTTGTTATTAAAGTGGAGAAGAAACGTCCTGAATTGATAAAATATTCGCAGCAAAAGGAAGACAACGTGTCAAGGATTGTGGCACTGGGTAACATACAATTTCTAATGTAAACCATTCTCGTTCAGCTATGTGTGGGTAAAAATTTCGCTCACTGGAAAGACAAAATCTGAACTCTAATAAAACTAGATGAGTGGAAAACTATGTAAATAAGTTAAATTTAATTGCTAAGTACTTAAACTTAGCATCACCGGTCTATTTTTGTGGAGCTCAAAATTTTTTCCATACTGTAAATGCTGAACACTTTCTGGAACTATGCTTGAAAACTTCATACGGGAAAACAAAAAATGGATTGTTCTCATAACAGTATGCAATCTGAATTGAGATTTTATTATTAGTAAAGACCTGTGCGGTCTCTTTAGAATTCCGATAAAAGCTCGTTTAAACCGTGTCTGCAATGAAGATTTTAGAATTTTAACCAGAATAGTAAGAATGTTATACAGCTTGGGAGTTACGATGTTTACCTTGAAATTTTCACACAACCTGTGGTAAATTTATTTTAACTTTTTAAATTTCCCCTTAAACTTCAACCATTTTAAATTAATTTCGAACTTTATAATTATGAAAAACACATTAATTGCATTCAAGTAATAACACTAATCAAATTATAACTGTGTTCGAAATAAAGAGAACCAGTGAAATCTTGCCATGAATGAGTCTGACTGTTCGTTATACGGCAAACAACAATATTCACGAGGATGTTCATGTACAAATTTATTCAAATCTATTCGAAAGCAACTGTAGTTCAGTATTCCAAACAAAAAAGGTCATCCGTTAAAATCTGTCTTCATTAAAAATTATATTGAAAATCACTTTCAAATCACAAAATACCATTGATTTCTTCATAAATACTTTAATTATGTTCAAATAATACCATTGATTTGTTCATGAATACTTTAAACGATACCATTGGTTAAAAATATTGGTCATGAATACTTTAAAAATACCATTGATTTGTTCATGAATACTTTAAAGTAAAAACAATTCAAAATAGCACTAATTAATTTATTGCCTAAAAATAACATTATCATGGGAAGGATTCACGTGATTGGTGATGTCATCACAATCAAAGATTCAACATCTGTGTGCGGGGGTCGGGAGGGTGGAATACAGCCCTTGGTCAGCTAGCTTAAAAGTGTTTCTATGGCGGCGTATGTGGGGAGAGGGGAGGATGGAAGACCACCCGCTGACAAAATCGGTTCAAAATGTTTCGGGGGAAGGTCGCCAGACCATCCGCTGTGAAATTCTGTTCAAAGTGTTTCGATGGCAGCGCCACCTAGTGGCGAGGGGTGGGTCGACGGACCACCCGCTGACAAAATCTGTTCAAAGTGTTTTGGGGTGGGGGAGGGGGAGGGAGGCAGACCGCTGCGCGGAGAGGGGAGGGTTGGTGGGGTGGGGGAGGGAGGGGGAAGTCGCCAGACCACCCGCTGTGCAATTCTGTTCAAAGTGCCCCCACTCCTACTTAAAGCCACTGAAAGGAAATGGTTAGAAGATAAAGCAAAGTTGTCAGAAGAAGCAAATAAACGCCACGATTCGAAAAAAAAAAAAACGTACAGGATTATAAAGGAACTCTCTAAACCATACAGCCCAAAAACAATGATAATGAAAAACAAAAAAAAACTGAAAACACTCAGGGATTTTAAAAAATATGGAAAGAATATCCACATTTTTTATGCATATCAAACCCTGTTCAAAGGGGAAGAAAAATGTTCTTGCCTTAGATAATAGGAGAGAAAAAGCATCCCCCCCCCATAACAAAAGAAGAAGTTCAGAAAGCAATTAGCCAAATGAAGAATGACAACGTACCTGGAAATTATGGTATCCAAGCAGAACTATGGAAATTTGGAGGCGAAGCAATTTTAAAACATCTCGCACAATTCTTTAATTCTATTTACACGGTATTAGCATTAGCAGAGGCATATGATGCAAGAAAGCAAGCGTATGCAGCATCAGCCAGAAAAAAAAAAAAAACACTTCCAATTCACCCCCCCCAGTTCATTCGAGATACCTGTCCAGCTGAGCTTTAAATTTATTTAGGCTACTAACTTCCACAACAAGGGATGGAAGTCTTCCACCAACCAACTACCCGCTAGCTTAAGGCAAATTTCCGCACATTTATCCTATATCTGTCTTTCCTCAATTTGGATTTATGCCCTCTCAGGTGATTATACTGAGCAAGAGGAAGAATCCCATCAGCATTGAGCATGCTCAAACCATTCAAGACTTTATATACGTCTATCAGATCACCTCGCTGATGCCTAGTCTCCAGACACTGTAATTTGCAAAATTTAAGCCTTTCTCCATAAGAAAAACCCTCTGTTCCATTCACTAATCTTGTTGTCCTTTTCTGTACTCGTTCCAGCAGCTCTACATCCTTCTTGAAATTAGGTTTCCAGACCTGTATGCAGTACTCAAGTTGTGGCCTTCAGGGATTGATTATTCCCTTATACAAGGGAATAATCACATCCTTATCTCTGTCAGAAAAATTCCTGTATATCATTGGCAAGACACCATGAGCTCTTGCAACGCGTCTGCACTGTTCAGAGAACTTCATATCTGCTTGCACAATTACCCCTTGGTCCTTTTCATTCTCTACCACTGTCAGTGTAGTACCACAGGGTTGATACGTTGCTCGGGGGTTGCTGTTTCCCATATGTAGTACTTTACATTTATCAATGTTAAACTTCATTTGCCACCTCTCAGCCCATCTGCTCAACACTCCAGATCCTGTTGCAGCCACATAGCGTCAGTAGTGTCCGTAACAACCCTGCCCACTTTTGTATCGTCTGCAAACTTGGACATTAAGCTTGATATACCATCATCAATATCATTTGTACAGAAAACAACAATGGACCCAACACCGAACCCTGAGGGACTCCACTAATAGCATTAATCCAGGATGAGCAGTATCCATTCATTATCACTCTCTGTCTTCTCCCCCTCAACCACCCCTTTATCCCTAGCAGCAGTTTGCCTCCAATGCCACACTGCTCCAATTTGTGCAGCAGTCTTCCATGTGCAACAGTATCAAAAGCCTTTCTAAGATCCAAGTATATGATATCAAAGTTATTCCCTGCATCCAGTTCTTTTGTGACTGAGTCATAGTATCCAATCAAATTGGTCAGGCACGACTTTCCCTTAAAAAAACTATTCTGTGTCAGAGCTATAACTGAAGTCTTGTCTAGATCCTGCAGTGTTTCTTTAACCAGTGCCTCCATTAATTTTCCTGGTACAGAAGTTAAACTCACATGTTTATAATTACGTTTGTCAGACTTTGATCCTCCTTTATGAATTGGAGTCACATTTGCACTTCTCTAGTCTATGGGTACCTCCTCTGAGTCGAAGGAAGCTCTCATAATTATGGCTAAGGGTTTGCTTACTTCCTTTGCTGCCTCCTTTAATATAACTGGATAGATCCCATCCGTCCCAGGTGCCTTTCTTGTGTTTATCTTGAACAATTTCTCCTCCAGTTTACTCTCAGTTATTACAAGATTCTCTGGCTTACTGCCAGAGTTGAATACGCTGGCATTCCCCTCGCTGAATAACTCCTCATGTGTGAATGTCGATGCAAAATAATCATTTAATTTGTTAGCTATCTGAGCAGGATCATCACCAGTTGAACCCTCGATATCAAGTGGACCAATCTGATTCATCCCCTTCCTTCTAGACTTTACATCAGTAAAGAACTCTTTGCTGTTTTTCTTTGCATCCTATGCCAAAGATTTATCGTAATCTGCCTTCGCCTGCCTAACCTCCTTTGTAACTTGGTTACAGATCAACTTATATCTATCATAGGTTTCTGTGTCATGTTAATTTATATGTATTCCATGCATTTTCTTCTCTGCCATCTCATTAGTTCATCTGACAACCATTTCGGCCTAAACATTGAACAATATTTCTTAGTTGGTATGTAAAGCCTAGTAACTTCCAAAATAAGTTCTTTGAATGCTTCCCATTTTGAATTTGCTGTTTATAACATCACCAGTTGATCCCACTGTGTAGAATTTAAATACTGTCTCAGACCATCGTAGTCGCCTTTTCGAAAGCAATAACCCTTCCCTTTACCCCTGATGGTTGTTAACTCTTTGAGTAAATCCCACTTCAGCACATTTTGATCACTGCCACACAGTGGTTCCTTTATCTGCAGATTCTTAATGCACGACGAATCACTGCTGATAATTAGATCAAGAGTTGTACTTGCTCTGGTTGCTTCTCAAACATGCTGCTGTAGAAATCAATCATCCAATAAATCCACAAAAGCCTTGCTAGTGTGAAAGTGACCAACCCACAAATTCCAATCAATATTTGGGAAATTAAAATCCCCCATTAGAAGACGCTCTGATTTACTGGCCCACTCTATTTCCCTGTACAGTTTCTTATTATACTCATCAGACTCATGTGGCCTAAAACACACTCCTACTCTCAATTTTGATCTTCCAATGCTTATGTCTCGCCAAACTGACTCTTTGTTGTCTTGCGATGTCGACTGGCTTCACTACCTTGGATTTTATGTGTTTCTTATCTAATAGCATAACCCGTCCTCCCTTCCTGTCCTGTCTATACTTTCTGTACACATTGTACTCCCCAAATTCGAGTTCTTCATCTGTGTGACACCACGTCTCTGATATCCCAACAATATCTGCCTTTGATGCTTTGAGCAATACCTGAAATTCATCAAATTCATTTACCAAACCCCTAACATTGGTGTCCACGTAATTATACATGCAGCTGTGCCTATTCTTAGCTACCCTAACACAACCCATGTGTTTACTTGTACCGTAATGACTCCCAGCAGTTTCTGAAAAATCCTGCAACTTGTTCTATAGGCCTCTGCTGGGTCGAATATAAATAGTGCAAGAATCACTTTCACCTCTTCCAGTGGCTACTGTTAATCTGTTAGGCTTTGTATTCTTGCACACTTTCTATTTAAATGTATCCCATCCCTGTAGAAGCAGTCTCTCCTGTTAACAAGTAAAGACCAGGCCGAAAAAAATTCTACCCATTGAGCCTTGCACAAGGCTCAAGGGGTAGAATTTTTATACCAGAAGTAGAATTGTAGAATTGAATTAGAAGTTCTGAAACGTTTAACTGAAAAACCCTGTATATATATATATATATATATATATAACAAATATAGAACTGAACAAGGTTGTTGTTGTTGGGTTTTAGGATCATCGGAGAAAAAGGCTATGTTGATCTGTGTATACAGGGTGTTTCAGTTAAACGTTTCAGAACTTCTAAGAGGGGTAGGGTACATCCTGACAACTGGAATTCATATAGCAATGTGGGGTCGGAAATGCTTTCCTGAAGCGGTGTTGTACACAGAAGCACCATAAAGAAAAGAGACCGTAAGTGAGAAATCGTTTTAATAATACATGAAAAGAAGCAAAAGGTACATGGATTAAAGTAAGTGTTCGAAGTTTCTTCCACGGGCTACAATGCACGCCTCACATCTCCGACGCATGGACATCCGACCATTCTGGAATACTCCAGGCGAATTTCGAAGTTCTTCGGCAGCTACTGCGATTCTTGCAACCAGCTCCTCAGCATTGCCAACAGGGGTGTCATAAACTAGCGATTTCATATGACCCCAGAAATAAAAATCAAGACATGATAGGTCGGGTGACCGAGCAGGCCAACGCACGGGACCACCACGTCCGATCCACTGTTGACCAAATGTGACATCCAGGTAGTTACGAACATCTCCGCTATAATGGGCAGGGGCTCCATCATGTTGGAACCACATTGTCTGTTGCGTCGATGCAGAAATCTGTTCATCTCTCAAAAGTTGTGGCAATACTTGCTGCAGAAAGATCAAGTAGATAGGTCCGGTTAGACGACACGGTAACAGGTAAGGTCCGATGAGGTGATCTCCCATAATACCGGCCCATACATTGACCGAAAATCGAATCTGTGCTGCACGACGTCGCACGACGACTTCTGTGTACAATTCCGCTTCAGGAAAGCATTTCCGACCCCACATTGCTATATGATTTCGAGTTGTCAGGATGTACCCTACCCCTCTTAGAAGTTCTGAAACGTTTAACTGAAACACCCTGTATAATGTGTTTTTATATATTGTAATAAATGATTGTTTTGTTTCTAATACTGCCTCGTTGCTGACTTCTGATCACATTAGTAATCACCTGGGGTTGATTAAATTCAATTAAAAATTATTGCGCTAAGGAAGGTAATTTCATTAAATTTATTAATTAAATCCTTTCTTAGTTACACAGCGCAAACGGGTTCAAATCGCGATGTAAGAGGTAGATATGTCATCCAATCTCACCTATTATATTTTGGATATACGAAACCCGGTCCTAAACAAAGCCACAAGGCACACAGATAAGCCATAACTATGTTGGGGTGGTTACTGAGAAAAGGGGGGGGGGAAGTTTAACCATGCAAATACAACTTAATGACAGCCTTTATAGCAGTCACAGCCTTTTGTAATAGAAGACGCTATTTATTATGTCCCCCGACAAAAATGGTTGTCGCGATTGTATTTAACTTTTCTTAACTATTATCCACATCATACCCGTCAACCAACGATTCATTCTATTCATTGTTCCCCCGGCTCTCAAAATCTCTATCTCTCTCTCTCTCTCAACTCCCCCCCCAACAATTGTTGCCGTGCCAACCCCCCCCCCCCCCAATAACTGCATATGGGAAGCAGTAATCCCAGAGTAATGTATCAACTGTGTGGTACTACACTGACAGAGGTAGAGAGTGAAAAGGAGTGGGGACAATTGTGCAGGCAGATATGAAATTTTCTGAGCAGTGCAGACAGTCTCAAGAGTAGCTGATGGTGTCTTGTCAATGATATACAGGAATTTTTCTATCAGGGAGAAAGAGGTGATTATCCCCTTGTATAAGGAATGGTTAGGCCACACCTTGAGTACTGTATACAGGTCTGGAGGCCTAATTTTAAGAAAGATGTAGAGCTGTTGGACGGCGTACAGAGAAGGGTACCAAGATTAGTGAATTGAACAAAAGGTTGCCCTCACGAAGATGGCTTAAAATTTGCAAAGTACAGTGTCTGGAGACTATGCACCTGCGAAGTGATCTGATTGAGGTGTATAAAGCCTTGAATGGTTTGAGCATGCTCAATTCTGACGGAATTCTTCCTTTTGCTCAGAATAATCGCCTGAGACGGCATAAATTCAAATTGAGGAAAGACCGTTGTAGGATAGATGTGAGGAATTTGTCTTTAGCCTGCGGGTGGTTGATTTCTGGAATAAACTTCCAACTGTCGTTGTAGAAGTTGATAGCTTAAACGGATTCAAGGCAGAACTAAACAAACATTTGGAGCGGGTGGATGAGTGAAATGAAAAGGGAGTTTTTTTTTTTTTTTTTTTTCTGGCTGATGCTTTATTAACTTGCTTTCTTGCATCATGTGTCCTTGCTAATGTGAATACCCTAAAAAAAAAATGTAGCAAACTAAAAATTACATTCTCTGTTCATTGTGAATACTATCGCATTTCATTTCATTTTATTATTAAGGGTAGCATTTATAGGCAAATTCTAGAAATGTCCCGATATTTTTGTTAAACCGCGTTTTGTACCATTTTTTTAAAAAAATTTTAATCGGAAGAATTTGTTTAATGAGGTTTTCATCGATGTGTGATTTTTTTTTTTTTTAATATGATCTCCGTTTTATTCTTTAGTCCAGATGGATATTCGAATAATATTTCTATTCTCTATGGAGCTGAATATTTATCTCTTTCTCTCTACTAGCTCTAAATTGTATTTTATTTGACACATTATATAATCTAATTAAGAATAACAATATCGAGACTTTGGTCCTTAAATTTCTTAAAAATGTTTACGATTTCAATATCATAGGGGGCATTCTTTGCATCTGGCACAAGAGAGGCACGAGTTCAATCTTTAAATGGAGAATATTTGTCCTGGTAAAAGGTTTATTTGGAAAATTATGATATACATATATTTATTTTTTATTTGTAATAAAATGAATGAATCGAATCTTCAGTAAGTTACTCCAGTAAGTTAATTTGTTACTTGGTGTTTATATTTGTTGGTTATTTTGTACCGTTATCTTTTGAATGCAAAGTTATATTTTATGTTCATATCGTTGTAACTTTTTATTTATGAGGGCGTGTTTAAAATTATTTTTTCGAATTCAAAACTGAAAAGGACATTTATCTAATTTGTGCGATATTTTTTGTATGGGCGATAAAGTTTTACTATGGATTCTGTTATTACTGTTTGTAAAGATAAACAGTGGTCAAAGGAAACTTTTTATTTGCTCTACGAAGTTTTTTATGCTGCTGTGACTGATCTGTGTTAGAGAATCCATGCATTGTCACGTGCGAGAATCCGTGGCTTAAACACTTAAGAATTTAAACAGAGCTAAAGTTGTTATGCATACCATTTCATACTCTCCTTTTTGGTTTCTCGTTGTAAGCCTGTGTTGTCCTCTCCTAATTCTTTAATATCAAAGGTTTTTAAGTAATTTTAAATGCTAAAAAAAAAAAAAGTATACCTGCTAAATTCGGACATGCTAAATCTATCAGAAATATTTTTTCAGTAAACCAATATCAGTCATGTACATCTAATTTTATAAGAGTAATAAAATTGATGCCATTTATATATTCAAGAAGACTAGTTTACAGAACTAAAGGAAAAGTAAGTTACAGTGCAGGTTATTTGTGCCCCCCTTCCCTAAAAAGTCTCACTTGAGTTGAGTGTGGTAAATTTCAGCAGAGTTTAAATTTCAGCTGAAATTTAGTATCTGGTACCCCTAAGCGTGGCAGGCAAACAGGCTAAGTGAAGGATGTGATTGGTTCTGTTGAAGTGAAAGACGTGATTGCTAGCCACTGCGTGCCCTACGAACTGAAGGATGTGGCTGCTCCTCCTTTACGCGATGAACTAAAGGGAAAGCCTACATGAAGGATGTGAACTGAGAATAATAGTTGTAGTTGGAAGGAAAAAAAAACACTTATAGGGTCATGTTTTTAATCTACTTTCATTTTTGTTTAGTGAAAAAGGGTTAGGTTTTTGTGCAACTTCGGGATGGATTCAAACCAAAGGAGCAGCACATCATTAATTTCGACTGTTTGTTGGCCACTGCCATGTATACTAAATTTTTATCAAAGCTAGTTCTGTGATAGCCGGATCATAATATTGCACATTCATTTTATGGATGGAAGTGATCACACAGGCACAAACCAATCAATATAAGCAGGAGATTGTGTGGCATTCACTCCAGAGAGGAATGGCTGAGCTTCTGTGAGATTATGCAAGTAAGGTGGCAGAAGACTCTTCAAATATTATACCATCACTTTGCTTAATGGTGGCCTGGAGGGGCCAAAATCATGTTTGATCATCATATCAGTGGTACAAACTGTCTTTTATGCAGTCATCTCTTTTGAGTTTGAGAGACATGTTGAAGCCCAATATTCATTATAAGAGTTTAGTTTTAAAACAGTTTTTGTTGGCCAATTATTGTACCAAATTTATTCGTAATGCTGAAATGAGGCATTTGGAGCACATAGTGAATAATCTTTTGCTTCCTCTACTTTGTCAACTATTCTGAGAGAGAGAGATAGATATTGACTTTGTTTTGAACTGTGGTTTTGCTAAATGTGTCCAAAGGCTGGGATAAGATATAGCTGGTAGAGAAGATGCGTAACACAGTTATCTTATATTCAGATCTCAAGCTGTCATTTTCAAAAGAATATGGAACAATCTTTATGCCAAGAAGGCATCACTTTTCAGTACTGATTGTTCAGTTATTGAAAAATGCATGCAAGTCCTGATGGTATTTCTTCACTTTAAAACCTGTGCTTTCTCATTTTTCTCCTGTTTTGCATTGTTAACTTTTTACACTCTTGTTCTCTTTGTGCTTTTCTTTTTGTGTAGATTGCTTCTGTTCTTTCTATGTAGTAAATTACTAAAAAATCCCTCACTTTGGTTTATTGTTGTTCTGTTATGCACTTTAGTTATTTCAAAATGAATGAAGAAATCTAACTACCCCACTTTACTAATTTTTAACCTTCCATCTGATTGATGGTGATAGTTTATTGTATTCATTTATGGACATTTTCCATGGGAAAGTGATTGCTTAAGTGTTGCTTTTGAGTTTGCATAAAGGTCTTCTAAGCAAGTTTCTGTTTTATGGACTTTTTTTTTTTCTCTTCAATCTGATAATGAGTTGATAATGATACTCTGACCAATTATTGCATACGACGGTACTTGGCTATCTTCTAATGTCACAACTTGTATTGGAGTTTCCTGAGCTGCTGCTCAACAAAATTAACAGAACAATGTTTATTGTGAACAGTGTTTCTGAAGGTAAATATTTGATATAATAGGCATCCTGGCATGCAAATTCAGATTATCAAATAGAAATTGATCTTCCATCTTAGAGCCACACGTTATGCAAATTATTCATGCCTATAAAAACACGGGTTGCGACCACATCACTTCATTCCGTTTTTTGGCTTGCTCAGTGGGATAGCCACATCTTCGGTATTTGGGATGGAAAGTCATTTTCATGTGGATGATTCTTTGAGATGGCAGGCTGTTCAATGACCTGAAGCCAGGCAGTCACAGATGGAGGTGGCATATTTGCATAATATGTCATGCAGTGTCACCTCAGCACTATGAAAGCAATTTCAGGAGACAGGAACCATTACAACAAGAGCTGGCTAAGGTCACTCAAGGATATATCAACTAGAACAGACTCAGATGGAACAGTGAGGAACTTTATGCTGTCCTGTCATCAACTGTCTCTTGAGGTGTGGCCAGACGTGAAAACATTTGTGTTAAAAAGGCTCAATTCAGGTGGACTATGCAAGGAAGCCAGTGGTTTGTATCCCATTAACCTCAGACCATTGCAGAGCTTGTCAAAACTGATGCCATGAACATGTGACTTGGAGCACTGACAAAACAAATGGAGCACAGTTCTTCTGTTCTCTGATGAGTCACATTTTAGCCTGCAAACATCCTAGATGTTACTTCATCTGGAGACGAGGCATGTGGTACGATCCCTCCAACATCAGAGAAAGGGACACTTATGGTAGAGGTGTTCTTGTGTGGGTGGAATAATGATCAATAGCCTATGTGAACGCAATTAAATAATTACATAGTGATATTTATTTTATCTTTAAAATGCCGCACACTACAATGCACAGGTAAATAATTACATAGGTCATTTCCTGATTAGATGTCGATCACAGTGACAGGTTTTTTTTGTCTGGCAGCACCAGGGATCTCCCCCAACTCTGCATTTTTTCTCTGTGTAGAATACAATATTCTGCATTAAGGCCAGGGTGTGTGCTAGTGTGTTGTGTGAAGTGTGGGTAGTGCTGTTCCTCTGGCCACTTAGCCTGGGGGAGCTGTGGAGAGCCACTAACAACTCCAAGGAAAGCCCCAAAAAAAAATTATTAGAAAGGAGATAATGGGGAGATAGGAAGAGGGTGGGATAAAAAGGGTAGAGAACAGAGGGGCAGTGGTGAGGCACTTGCCTGATTTAAAAGGGGAGACAGTAAGGGTATAGGATGCCCATCCTGGTTCAGAGGGTGGGAGTTGAAATTGAGTGGTGGGGTGAGCCACCAGGCAAAAGCAGGTAGGGCCACACAGGGTGGGAGAAGGGGGTTAGGGGAAAGAGACTCAACCACCACAAGTGGTAGGAATAAAAGAACATAGAGAAAGAGATTACTATGGTGGAATGTGCTTATTCTGTCCCACACTGGCCTGGGGGTTTACCCAGTGTCAGCATCCCACATCAGGCGCCTCCGTAGCCAGGTGGGAAGGAGCAGCAGTGCGTAGCACACGCTTCTTGATTATACCGGGGTTCGAGCCCGTCACCACCAAATATGGAGGATGCGGAAAGGTCAGGGAATGACCACCGCATATCCCGGAGCAATATGGCCTTAGTTGCTAATGCTCCTAAAAACCAAACAACAACAACATCCCACATCATGCCAGCTAGGAAAAGCTACAGCATGGTGTCAGCTTGGATAATCATGAGGCCCCTGAGGGCCTGCATAGCCATCAGTCTATCTGGTGAAGAGGCTAAGATAGAACATGCAATTAATAACTTTCATTCACTTAACATTCACACAATCTTACTTTTTATAGTTTTTTTCTTACACTTTCTATTTTCTTTTATATATTAGATTAGATGTCGATCAGTGCGGTTCGATAGGTGTCTTTTACGTAGAAAATATTTGACATACTCCGTCATAGCTCTACATATTACGAAGAAAAGCATGTGCGGGGGTTGGCGAGCAAAGCAAGCAAGAGGCGGGCCCCCTAATTTATTATTATTTATTTTTTATTATACAGTCCATTCCTGTTATTTGGGACTCATCGGGACTAGTGCATTTTGGCCCGATTAAGTGGCTGCCCCGGTTATCCGAAGTTTCACGTAATTAGTTAAAAATACAATGTACCCTCCCTTTTTACTATTAATTCCCTGTACAGTCAAATCATGTTACGATGAACTCAACATAGTAAAGTACCGTTCACTATACGATGTGCAGTAAGTGCCAGTCATTGTGATCACGTTTGTGACAGTGAATTTTAATTCTGTTAAATAGCAATTCTAATTAGCAAAAATAGGAGGAATATTATCCACAGGCTATAAAAGCAAAGATATATTAAGCAGAAGTTTACGCTTTATTACCTTACCAATTAAAAAATTAAATGATATGTGAAAATCGGAAGAATATGTGATAATCGGAATAATTAATACGCACTGTAATATGTACATACAGTACTAACTAGTTGACATTTGTGGGTGGGGGTTAAAATTTAAAACAGTGATAAGTAATCAAAGATAAGTAATCAATAACAAAGAACACGGCACACAAATTGCAAGTAACACAATACGTGCAAGTGAGAACCGAGTAACGAGTTACAAAGCTTTAAAAATAGGAATGAAGAGAAGATCTGAAAATTAATTTTTTTATATGATTGAAGATTTCACGGAAGTGTAAACACATTTCACCTTAGTAACACACAGAATTCCAGCTGTCAGTGTTATCGCAAATTCAGTAAGATTGAGTTTACTATCCTTTTATGATAGATTTCACTAACAGAAAAGCCCAATAAACAGGTGACTGCTAATTGTTTTATGGTTGTGACCTCCAGAATTTCGACCCAACCATGTGGTACTGTCGAAGACAATCGTAGGGTAATCTCCAGTGCTGTGGTCTCCTGCCCTGATTAAACAGCATGCTGTCCCAATTAAGCGAAGTAAACCCTGGCTATTTTCTCGATTGGGTTCTGTTTTTTTTTAAGATTTACCCCAAATAAATGGCTGCCCCGATTAACTGGTGGCCCAAATAACCGGAATCCACTGTATATATATTTTTATGGACGTATGCTGGGTGCACAATTAATTAAAACAGTCAATTGAATATTTTCATTCAGTCAACATTGTCCATCTGGCACAGTACTCCGAATATAGATGGCACACTTTTTTTTTTCTTTTTCAGGCTATGGGTGGAAAGCAGGATTCGCACTAGAAGGGCTCCAAGAGTAAGCATAGTTCACTATCTGGTTGGTAGGGTCAAGACTGGGGATGGATCACCCTTAAGGTTTTGGTCCTGAATTATACAGTGCCTCATAGAACAGTTTAGTGCTTCAATGTGCCTGGGGGAGAATTTATTTTGTCTAAGGTTCTGCCTTTTTTCAAATATAATTTGGGCATACTGTATGAGAGCTTTGTACTATTCCTCTTCAGTGATGAAGAGGTGTTCTTGATTTGTAGGAAGCAGCCCAATTCTTGAGATAAGTAGGCTTCGGGGGTTGTCATAGATTGGACACTCGTATAGCAAGTGTTTCCAATCTTCAGGTGTACTACAAGCACATTGTGGGTTATTGGATAAGCCAAGGCAAGTCAACTTGGCCTTGAAAGTCCCCATGTCCTGTTAATAGGAATGTCAAATATACAGTCCAGGGGCAAACCAGGGAGGTGATTTGGGTGAACCATAATCATTGGGTATGACTGTCTCCAGTTTGCTTGCTACAACCATGTAAGCCCAGTGACAGTTCTTTTCCTTTCTCTCTTTGGGTGGTGCCTCCATAGCCAGATGGGCAGGAGCAGCAGTGCATAGCACATGCTTCTTGATTAGACCAGGGTTCGAGCCCGTGAGCCACCAAATATGGAGGATGCAGAAAGCTTAGGGAATGACCGCCGCATATCCCCGAAGCAATATGGCCTTAGTTGCTAATGCTCCTAAAAACCAAACAACAACAACTCTCTTTGGGTCATCTGCCAAGTTTGTGGTTTTCTTATCAAACTCTATACTACACGAGTACTTAAAACTCAGCATTTGGGGGGGCCTTCGAACACTGTTTTGCAGAAAATAGAGGGGAACTGATAAATATCATTATAAAAAGAAATGCAAACTACATGGGTGTTATCAACACCGCATTGGACGATGTTAACTGGTGCAATGCTTGCAAACTCTTCGGAGGCATTGTGAATGCTAGCGATGGAAACATGCTCTACATTAAACTTCACATTTTAATCGCCAGCAGAGAAATTCTGCCATTCTATTTTTGAGAGGACAATGTTTGACAGAGAAAAGTTAATTTGTGAGGTGGAAAGGAGGCATACCTAGTATAACACATCATTAAAAGACTACTACAACAAAAAATAAAGGCAAAGTGTTGGATAGAAATGTTTCTGAACTGGGATGAACTCTCTAATGATGAGAAAAATCTGAAAGGTAAGTTCTGAACCTTATATTTATTGTAAATATTACTTCTATTTTATTCTTATATTATATTGTTTCATTAGCTAATGAAATAAAAGTTTGTTCACTTGTATACACAATTTATATAGCATCAGCCAAAAAAAAAAAAAACCTCCCATTTCACCCATCCATTCACTCCAAATGTTGGTCTAGTTCTGCTTTGAACTTATTTAAGTTGTTGACCTCTGCTACAACAGATGAAAGCTTGTTCCAACTATCAACCACCTGCTGGCTAAAGGCAAATTTCCTCACATTTATTCTACAATTGTCTTCCCACAATTTGAATTTATGTCCACACAGGTGAGTAATCTGAGCAAGAGGAACAATCCCATTAGCATTGAGCTTGCTCAAACCATTTGAGGCCTTATACATCTCAATTAGATCACCTCGCAGGTGCTTAGTCTCCAGACGCTGCAATTTGCAAAAACTTGAGCCTTTCTTCGTAAGAGCAACCGTTCATTCCATTCACTAATCTTGTTACCCTTCTCTGCACTCGTTCCAGCAGCTCTACATCTTTCCTAAAATGAGGCCTCCAGATTTGTATACAGTACTCAAGGTGTGGCCTGACCATTGCCTTATACAAGGAGACAATCACCTCCCCTTACCCTGTTGCCAAAATTCCTGTATATCACTGACACAACACCATGAGCTACTCTTGCAGTCTGTCTGCACCGCTCAGAAAACTTCACATCTGACTGCACAATTATCCCCAGGTTCTTTTCATTCTCCACTACCCTCAGTGTTGCACTATCCAGTTGATACATTACTCTGGAGTTGCTGCTACCCATATGCAGTATTTTACATTTGTCAACGTTGAACTTCAGCCACCTCACAGCCCATCTGTTCAACTTTTCAAGATACTGTTGCAGTAGTATACTATCATTACTGTCATTAACAACCCTGCCAACTTATAGTCTGCAGAATTAGGGATTAACCCAGCTGTACCTTCATCAATATCATTGATAAATACTGAAAACAACAATGAGCCCAACACCAAACCCTGTGGGCTCCACTAATAACATTGGACCATTAAGAGCAGTGTCCATTGATAACCATTCTCTGTCTTCTCTCACTTAACCATCCTTTTAGTCATTGTAGTAACTTGACCTTAGTGCCATACTGCTCCAATTTGTAAAGTAGTCTTCCATTCAACCCCAGGGGCTCATCTAGTGAGCATGTGCTTGGCACACCCAGGGTCCTGAGCTGGATATCATCATTCTTCTCTTTCTTGATGATTCCCTTCTACTTCTGACTCTTGTTTTCTTTTTCTCTCTCTCTTTCAAAATTTTTTTTCTTTTGGATGGTGCAGCATAAGCCTCAGACTTCCTTGCATCATATAGCTAATAATAATAATGTGCCACAGTACCAGAAGCATTCCTAAAATCCAAGTACAGTCAATTCCGGTTTTTTGGGACACATCGGGACTAGTACATTTTGGCCAGATTAAGTGGCTGCCCCAATTATCCGCAGTTTCACGATATAATGGACCTCCGCTTTACAATTGGTTCCCTGTACAATCAAATCACATTACAATGGACTCGCCATAGTAAAGTACCGTTCACTATACGATGTGGGTTCAAGCCTGTGACCACCAAATATGGAGGATGTGGAAAGGTCAGAAAATGACCACCGCATATCCCCGGAGCAATATGGCCTTAGTTGCTAATGCTCCTAAAAACCAAATAACAACAACTATACGATGTGTAGTAAGTGCAGGTCATTGTGATCGCGTTTGTGAATTGAATTTTAATTCTATTAAACAGCGATCCTAATTAGCAAAAATAGGAGGAATATTATCCACAGGCTATCAAAGTAAAGACATATTAAGCACAAATTTACCCTTTATTACCTTACCAATTAAAAAATTAAATGATACGTGAAAATCAAAAGAATATACGTGATAATCAGAATAATTAATACATACTGTAATACCCCTCGACGTGGGCACCTGTACGTGGTGAGGGGACCTCCCAGTGACGCTGCTGGACTTCCAGACTAGCATCACTGGGATCCAAAGCCCACAGCCCAGGTTCCAGGCTTACATCAATGGAATCCGGCGTGTTTGCCATGCGCTGCGACCCGTGGAAATTCGAAAAGGGGAATGCTGGTGGTTGAGGGGCCCAGCTTCAATACACCACTTTGGCCCCTGCTTCGACAAGACGGGAGATCCTGGAAGGCCCGGCTAGGATCAATCGGCTAGTAGGCTCGCCTGCGAGGGTCAACCGTGTCAATGCCATGCCCCTACCCTCATGGTCCGAGGTACAGGATTCAGGCTGGCGGCAGTGCGGGTATAGTGTCTGAGTAGCCCTGGCGTCCCACTCCCGAGCGCATTTATTGCATGCCGGGTAGTGGGCGTCCCTTTGGGCTCCGTGGTGGGTGAGGAGCCCGGGCACTGAACAATATAAAAAACTCCATGAATCCTGATAAACATATTTCTTCAGGGGGCCCCAATCCGGTCCCTATCTGAAAATATAGACACTGACGGCACTATTGCTTCAAAGAGGCAGCGGACTGAACTACCATCAGGGCCTGTCCCACGGTTTTTAATCATGCACTCCACCAATGAAAAACCGATTGGTAAAATGTCACCTTTCTTTATTCAGAAAGGGTTAGATGGGTTAGCTGGTTCACCCAAATCAGTTAAGAGGCTCTGTTCTGGGGATCTCTTGATTGAAACTAAAAATGACAGGCAATCTGAACATCTACTCAGAGTAACATCAATCGGAAGAATCTCTGTAACCGTGACACCACACAGAACACTAAATTCATTGAGAGGTGTAATTTCAGAGTGGGACCTTCTCGACGTTACCGAGGAGGAAATCTGCTTGGAATTGAAGTCCCAGAGAGTTATTGCCGTCAAAAGAATTAGTGCATGTAGGGATGGGAAACTGGTTAAAACCAGAAACATTAACCTGACATTCAATTCACCTAAATCTCCTGATGAGATTAAAGCTGGATACATAAACTGCCCCGTGCATCCATATGTTCCGAACCCTTTACGGTGTTTCAAATGCCAGAAATATGGACACACGCAAATGGCCTACCGTGGTTCCCTTGCATGCGCTCGATGTGGTGCAAAGGACCACGAAATAATTGGATGTTCAGCTACAAAAGCCGCATGTATTAACTGCAATGGAGAACACCCTGCATATTCAAGAGCTTGCCAGTGGTGGAAGGAAGAAAAGGAAATACAACAACTAAAGGAAGGACTTAGCATTAGTAGAGGCATTTGATGCAAGAAAGCAAGCTTATGCAGCATCAGCCAAAAAAAAAAAAAAAAAGAAAAAAAAAAGTAACATAAATAAATAAAAAATAACCACTTCCACTTCACCCCTCTGTTCGTTCAAAATACCTGTCCAGCTGAGCCTTAAACTTATTTAGGCTATCAACTTCCACGACAAGGGATGGAAGTCTGTTCTACCAACCAACCACCCGCTGGCTAAAGGCATATTTCCGCACATCTATCCTACATCTGTCTTTCCTCAATTTGAATTTATGCCCTCTCAGGTGATCATTCTGAGCAAGAGGAAGAATCCCATCAGCATTGAGCATGCTCAAACCATTCAAGGCTTTGTACACCTCTATCAGATCACCTCGCTGGTGCCTAGTTTCCAGACACTGTAATTCGCAAAACTTAAGCCTTTCTTCGTAAGAGCACCCCTTTGTCCCATTCACCAATCTTGTTGCCCTTCTCTGTACTCGTTTCAGCAGCTCTACATCCTTCTTGAAATGAGGCCTACAGGCCTGTATACAGTACTCTAGGTGTGGCCTGACCATTGCCTTATACAAGGGAATAATCACCTCCTTATCCCTGCTAGAAAAATTCCTATATATCATTGACAATACACCATGAGCTACTCTTGCAGCCCGTCTGCACTGCTCAGAGAACTTCATATCTGCCTGCACAACCACCCCCAGGTCCCTTTCTTTCTCTACCACTGTCAGTGTAGTACCACAGAGTTGATACGTTGCTCTGGGGTTGCTGTTTCCCATATGTAGTACTTTACATTTGTCAATGTTAAACTTAATTTGCCACCTCTCAGCCCATCTGCTCAACCTTTCCAGATCCTGTTGCAGCAGCATAGTGTCAGTAGTGTCCTTGACAACCCTGCCAACCTTCATATCGTCTGCAAACTTGGACATTAAGCCTGATATACCATCATCAATATCATTTATAAATACAGAAAACAATAAAGGACCCAACACTGAACCCTGAGGGACTCCACTAATAACATTAGTCCACGATGAGCAGTGTCCATTGATTACCACTCTCTGTCTTCTCCCCCTCAACCACCCCTTTATCCATAGCAGCAATTTGCCTCCAATGCCACACTGCTCCAATTTGTGCAGCAGTCTTCCGTGTGCAACAGTATCAAAAGCCTTTCTAAGATCCAAGTATATAATATCAAAGTTATTCCCTGCATCCAGTTCTTTTGTGACTGCATCATAGTATCCAATCAAATTGGTCAGGCAAGACATCCCCTTAACAAAATCATGCTGTATCCTAACTATAACTGAAGTCTTGTCTAGATCCTGCAGTGCTTCTTTAACCAGTGCCTCCATTAATTTTCCGGGAACAGAAGTTAAATCACAGGTCTATAATTACTTGTGTCAGCCTTTGATCCTCCTTTGTGAATTGGGGTCACATTTGCACATCTCCAGTCCATGGGTACCTCCCCTGAGTCCAAGGAAGCTCTCATAATTATGGGATAAGGGTTTGCTTACTTCCTTTGCTGCCTCCTTTAATATAACTGGATAGGCCGACCGGGCTAGCCGAGTGGGTAAAGTACCTGCCCGGCAACCCAAAGGTCGCGGGTTCGATTCCCGCCTCGGGCTTGGATCAAAGTACTGCAAAAACCTTGAGAGGTGCAATATGGCCACAGAAGCCGATGCGCCAACAACTACCAAATAAAAAAAAAAAAAAAAAAATAACTGGATAGATCCCATCCATCCCAGGTGCGTTTCTTGTGTTTATCTTCAACAATTTCTCCTCCACTTTGCTCTCAGTTATTACAAGATTCTCTAGCTTACTGCTAGAGTTTAATACACCTCTGGCATTCCCCTTGCTGAATAACTCCTCATGTGTGAATGTCTATGCAAAATATTCATTTAGTTTGTTAGCTACCTGAGCAGGGTCATCAACAGTTGACCCATCGATGTCAAGTGGACCAATCTGATTCATCCCCTTCCTTCTAGAGTTTACATAAGTAAAGAACTCTTTGCTGTTTTTCTTCGCATCCCTTGCCAAGGATCTCTCATAATCTGCCTTCGCCTGCCTAACCTCCTTTGTAACTTGGTTACAGATCAACTTGTATCTATTATAGGCTTCTGTGTCACGTGTTAATTTGTATGTATCCCATGCATTTTTCTTCTCTGCCATATGCCTCATTAGTTCATCTGACATCCATTTAGGCCTAAACCTTGAACAATATTTCTTAGTTGGTATGTAAAGCCTAGTAGCTTCCAAGATAAGTTCTTTGAATGCTTCCCATTTTGAATTTGCTGTTGGCAATATCATCAGTTGATCCCACTGTATAGAATTTAAATACTGTCTCAGTCCATTGTAGTCGCCTTTACGAAAGCAATACCCCTTCCCTTTACCCCTAATGGTAGTTACCTCTTTGAGTAACTCCCACTTCAGAACACTGTGATCACTGCCACCTAGTGGTTCTTTTATCTGCAGATTCTTAATGCATGAAGAATCACTACTGATAATGAAATCAAGAGTATTACTCCCTCTAGTTGCCTGCCGAACATGCTGATGTCGAAAACAATCATCCAATAAATCCACAAAAGCCTTGCTACTGTGTGAGTGACCAACCCCCAAATTCCAGTCAATATCTGGGAAATTAAAATCCCCCATTATAAGACTCTCTGATTTACTGGCCCACTCTATTTCTTCGAACAGTTTCTTATTATACTCATCAGAGTCATTAGGCCTATAGCACACTCCTACTCTCAATTTTGATCTCCCAATGCTTATGTCACACCAAACTGACTCGACACTGCACTGTCCACCGATGTCGACTGGCTTCACTTCCTTAGATTTTATGTGTTTTTTAACTAATAGCATAACCCCTCCTCCCTTCCTATCCTGTCTATCCTTTCTGTAGACATTGTACTCCCCAAATTCCAGTTCTGCATTCCTTATATCTGTGTGACACCACGTCTCTGAAATCCCCACAATATCTGCCTTTGATGTTTTGAGCAATACCTCAAATTCATCAAATTTATTTACTAAACTCCTATCATTGGTGTACACGCAAGTATACATGCACCTGTTCTTTTTCTTAGCTACCCTAACACAACCCATGTGTTTACTTGTACCCCAATGATTCCCAGCAGTCTCTGAAATATCCTGCATCTTATTTTCCAGGCTGCGACTCATTCCAATAGAAGCAGTGCAAGAATCACTTTCACCTCTGCCAGTGGCTACTGTTAATCTATTAGTCCTTGTATCCCCCCAATCTAGCAGTTTTCCGACCCACCTAACACTGCCTCGATAGCATCAGCAAACATTCTTGCACCCTTTCTATTTAAGTGTATCCCATCCCTGTAGAAGCAATCTCTCCTGTTAACAAGTACAGACCAGGCTGAAAAAAATTCTACCCCTCGAGCCCTGCACAATCTTTCCAGGGCTGAATTGATTGACAGGGCTCTCATCATATACTCCCTCCTATCGTGTCTGGGCAGAATTGCAGACACTTTCAATTTCAACCCTAATTCACGGCTTTTTTTCATCAGTGACCTGTACTTGTCAAGTAATTCCGCCGGTCTCCTACTCTTAATATAATTAGTGCCAACGTGTACAACTATATCACCTTTTGTGCCCTTAAAAGATGATATCCGCTCTACAACGTCATCAACTTTTGCCCCTGGCAGACATACCCTGGTCCTGTTCCACTTATCCTTTTTACAAAGCATGTTTCCCGTTTCCCTTACAATAGTCACCAAACTACTAGTTCCTTTGGGACCAGTGCATTCTGCCTTGGGGGTTGCCGCTGTGTTGCGCGATGACCAAGTGCAAGCTCTGGCATTGGTGTGGGCAGCTGAGAGCTTGATGGGGCCCCTCACTTGTAATCCTTCGAGGGCATCCACCCTGTCCTTCAAGCTCTCATATAGGCCCATAACAACGCTGAGTTGTCGCCTGATCTCTCTACACTCCTTGCATCACACACATACAAAGACATCCCCCATGGCAGTATCATGTCCCATACTTGACTGCTCCGCAAACATCAAGCAAATAGTGCATCTTAAAAGGCTGTGATTCAGAGGACAACTGCCCCCCTCAGTTCTCCCCTGGGCCACAGCATTCCTATTAGCTTGAGCCTTTTGCTTTGCTGCTCTGGTTTGAGTCATGATTTCGATTTACTTTCAATAAAACTTCAATTTCTGTACAAAATTAAATCCTAAACTTGTATCCAAACACAGTTATAACGCTATATGTTTCAGTAACGAGTGTTATCTACGGAATATTTACGTTTCAGTAACGAGTGTTATCTACGAAATATTTATGTTTCAGTAACGAGTGTTATCTACGAAATCCCTTTATATAACTTCCGCATCAAGTTATGTATTAATTATTTATTTTTACTAATTATTTATGTTACGTAACCTAAGTGGTTTTATATATAGTTAAAAGTACAATTTAATTGCCAATGAAGTTCGACAAGATTAATAGATTTTACTGATTAATTTTCCCGTAACAATGGCGGATATTTACGAACGGTAAACACGTGTATTTGATACCCTTTCCGATACTAAGTAATACCTACAAAATCTCTATCTAAGTTACTTTAAACTTAAGTACCGTAATAGGAATATAAAGGTACTCTAGAAAATAAGTTAATATGTCAATTTAAACTAATAAAGCAGAAAATAAATCAGAAAAAACTTCTCTGTTCCAAGAGCAGCAGAAAGGCACGTCCGCACCGGCAACCTCTTCCTCAGCTAGAGGCCAGGAAATCAGTTAAACCAGTAAGTAGTGGCAAAGCAACATACGCCGAAAAGGTATCCAATAAATGCTCGATTGGCACCCAAACGGATATGACTGTGCCACCAAAAGAGTCATTCACGCCCATCGCCCGCTATCTATTTAGTTCAGTAAAACCAGCACAGAAATCTCAGTCAGCTGCCACTCCAATATCGGTACCTCCCAGTGCTCAAGCACTATCAAAAGCGAGTACTAAAGTAACAGTACAAAAAATCAAGAGCCCATGCCAGGATAAGAAAAAATGGATGTCAAAACCAAGGAGGTACATGACGATTCAGTCTTGGAACTCTTTACGGAGGAAGTGATGGACACAGGACAGCACCTCGGAAGCCGCCTGATGGACCCACCAAGCCAAAATAATGGCTAAAATCCTACAGTGGAACTGTCATGGATTCCGACGAAACATTAATGTCATCAAGGCACTTCTGCAAAAGTACAAGCCATCGTGCTTTTGTGTACAGGAAACCTATTTAAAGGCGAATGATGACCCCACCATACGTAACATTACGATCATTCGTAAAGACAGAATCGGGGACGGTCCTGCTCATGGAGGAGTTGCATTCCTCGTGAGCAACCAGATTCCCTTTCAGCCTTTGCAACTTACAACCAACATAGAGGCTGTAGCAATTCACCTTAAAGTGGGGTTCTTATTAACTGTTTGCTCTCTTTATTTACCACCTGGTATTGACATCCTCCAGGAAGACCTTGATGATCTCGTCATGCAATTGCCTCCCCCTTTATTTCTTGGGGGGCTTTAATGGACATAACACTCTGTGGGGTAGTACTAACATTAACAGAAGGGGATGAGTCATAGAGCGTATGCTCACTGACAATGACCTCTCCCTTCTCAATGTGGGAACACACACTTTCTTCCACATGCCTACCTGTACTTTTTCTGCCATTGATCTTTCTATCTGCTCCCCTTCCCTCCTTCCTTCAGCTATATGGGAGGTGGAAGAAAACCCATATGGAAGTGATCACTTCCCCGTGATAACCACCTTAACTTGTGGTAGACCGTGTCAGCCATTTAGTTTACTGCGGTGGAAGATTGATCAGGCTGACTGGAATGCCTTTCAACATCTGGCAAATCTTGACATCGCTACAGTCAGTCGGGAACATATCAATGATGCAGTCGCGTATGTTACAGAAAGTATTGTCCAATCAGCTGCAATTGCAATCCCAAAAACATCCAGCCGGTTTCCACTATTTCCTAAACCTTGGTGGAATTCAGAATGCACAACAGCAAAAAAGGCACAAAACAAAGCCTGGGGGATATTCCGTCGATATCCCACGACCGATAATCTAATATCATTTAAACGTGCACGTGCAAAAGCACGTTATATCCAACGTCAGAGCCAAAGGAAATCTTGGATCCATTTTTCATCCATAACCCAGACTGCCAACTCAAAAGTAGTCTGGGACAAGATCCGGAAAATGAAGGGCAAATACCCACCGTGCCCTTCGGTGATTCTCGAGCACAATAGATGTCTAATTGCAGACCGAACTGTAGTTGTAAATACTCTAGGGGAAACATTTGCAAAAATATCTGCAACAACATCATTCCCTCCAGAGTTCTTGGCCTTGAAAGAAAAACGTGAGAAACATCCATTAAACTTCTTTTCAAAAGGGCTCGAACCATATAACAAGCCCTTTACACAAGAAGAGTTAAATGTAGCACTCTTTCTTACGCATGCAAGTGCTGTTGGGCCCGATGACATCCACTACGAAATGATAAAACATCTGTCACCACATTCTAAAAATCACTTATTTTATTTAACAGAATTTTTCTTGATAAACAATTTCCAGATTCCTGGCGGAAAGCAATCGTTCTTGCCTTCCCAAAACCAGGAAAGGATCCTAGATATCCAAGTAACTATCGTCCTATTGCTCTGACAAGCTGTTTGTGCAAGGTCCTAGAAAGAATGGTTAATGCCCGCCTTGTGTGGTATTTGGAAACAAATGATCTGCTTTCCAGGACTCAGTGCGGCTTCCGAAGACACGGAACCACTTTGGATCATTTAATCCGACTTGAAACATACATTCATGACTCTTTTATTAAATCCGAGCATCTGGTAGCAGTTTTCTTTGATATTGAAAAAGTGTACGACACAGCCTGGCGATTTGGAATATTAAAAGACCTCTACAACTTTGGTCTTAGGGGTAACCTTCCTCTCTTTATCAAAAACTTCCTTTCGAATCGTCATTTTCAAGTGCGTTTAGCATCTACTCTCTCGAGAGAGAGTTCTGTCAGGAAGAGGGAGTCCCACAAGGGTCCGTTCTAAGTGTCACGCTTTTTTTGCAATCAAAATAAACTATCACAGAACAACTTCCGCCCACAATAAACAATGCCCTCTATGTTGACGACTTTATTATATTTTGTCACTCATGCAATATGAGGGTCATTGAAAGGCAACTGCAGAAAGCCATTGACCACCTTACATCTTGGTCATTGGCTAATGGGTTCAGATTTTCATCACAGAAGACCGTTTGTGTACACTTCTGTTGCAAAAGTAATCTTCATCCTGAACCGGATTTAAGGCTTGGGCAAAACAACATCCCAGTCGTAGCAGATGTCAAATTCCTTGGACTTATCTTCGACAAAAAGTTGACATTTCTTCAACATATTCGTCAGCTTAGGACAAGGTGTGTTAAAGGGCTTAACATCCTTCGTGCCCTTCATGGGGCCCAGATCGCTCTACTCTTCTTCGTCTCTACCGAGCCCTTGTCCATTCTAAACTCGATTATGGGTCCCAGGTATATGGATCTGCTAGAGATAGTGTACTTCGGTGGTTAGATCCAGTTCACCATCAGGCCATTCGGATAGCCACAGGAGCATTTCGCACATCTCCAGTCCAAAGCCTTTATGTCGAAGCAAATGAACCATCCCTATCTTTTCGACGTAAGCAGTTGTCTTTACCTTACACCTTTAAATTGAAAGCCCTGTCTGATCATCCCACATGGGCATCAGTTTTTGGGCCACATTGGGAAAATCTCTATAACACCCGTCGGACTGCCAACAGACCTTTTGGTATTCAGATGCAAGGGCTATTAAATGAACTAAACATGACGGTAAACAATGTTGCCCAGTCACCAAGGCAACTCCTTCCACCCTGGTATGCACATTTGCCAATGTGTGACTTCTCCCTCAAGATCATGGAGAAGGCTAATACACCGGCGGCCGTCTACAAGCAACTCTTCGCATCACATAGAGAGCAGTACTCTGACTTTCTGCCAGTCTATACAGATGGCTCAAAGTCAGAATCTTATGTGGGATCTGCTGTTGTATTTCCTCAGAAGACATTAGCATTAGTAGAGGCATTTGATGCAAGAAAGCAAGCTTTTGGCATCAGCCAAAAAAAAAAAAAAAAAAAAAAGTAACATAAATAAATAAAAATAACCACTTCCACTTCACCCCTCTGTTCGTTCGAAATACCTGTCCAGCTGAGCCTTAAACTTATTTAGGCTGTCAACTTCCACGACAAGGGATGGAAGTCTGTTCCACCTACCAACCACCCGCTGGCTAAAGGCAAATTTCCGCACATCTATCCTACATCTGTCTTTCCTCAATTTGAATTTATGCCCTCTCAGGTGATTATTCTGAGCAAGAGGAAGAATCCCATCAGCATTGAGCATGCTCAAACCATTCAAGGCTTTGTACACCTCTATCAGATCACCTCGCTGGTGCCTAGTTTCCAGACACTGTAATTCGCAAAACTTAAGCCTTTCTTCGTAAGAGCACCCCTTTGTCCCATTCACCAATCTAGTTGCCCTTCTCTGTACTCGTTCCAGCAGCTCTACATCCTTCTTGAAATGAGGCCTCCAGACCTGTATACAGTATTCTAGGTGTGGCCTGACCATTGCCTTATAAAAGGGAATAATCACCTCCTTATCCCTGCTAGAAAAATTCCTATATATCATTGACAATACACCATGAGCTACTCTTGCAGCCAGTCTGCACTGCTCAGAGAACTTCATATCTGCCTGCACAACCACCCCCAGGTCCCTTTCACTCTCTACCACTGTCAGTGTAGTACCACACAGTTGATACGTTGCTCTGGAGTTGCTGTTTCCTATATGAAGTACTTTACATTTGTCAATGTTAAACTTCATTTGCCACCTCTCAGCCCATCTGCTCAACCTTTCCAAATCCTGTTGCAGCAGCATAGTGTCAGTAGTGTCCTTGACAACCCTGCCAACCTTCGTATCGTCTGCAAACTTGGACATTAAGCCTGATATACCATCATCAATATCATTTATAAATACAGAAAACAATAAAGGACCCAATACTGAACCCTGAGGGACTCCACTAATAACATTAGTCCACGATGAGCAGTGTCCATTGATTACCACTCTGTCTTCTCCCCCTCAACCACCCCTTTATCCATAGCAGCAATTTGCCTCCAATGCCACACTGCTCCAATTTGTGCAGCAGTCTTCCATGTGCAACAGTATCAAAAGCCTTTCTAAGATCCAAGTATATAATATCAAAGTTATTCCCTGCATCCAGTTCTTTTGTGACTGCATCATAGTATCCAATCAAATTGGTCAGGCAAGACTTACCCTTAACAAAACCATGCTGTGTCCTAGCTATAACTGAAGTCTTGTCTAGATGATCCTGCAGTGCTTCTTTAACCAGTGCCTCCATTAATTTTCCGGGAACAGAAGTTAAACTCACAGGTCTATAATTACTTGTGTCAGCCTTTGATCCCCCTTTGTGAATTGGGGTCACATTTGCACATCTCCAGTCCATGGGTACCTCCCCTGAGTCCAAGGAAGCTCTCATAATTATGGCTAAGGGTTTGCTTACTTCCTTTGCTGCCTCCTTTAATATAACTGGATAGATCCCATCCACCCCAGGTGCCTTTCTTGTGTTTCTCTAGATTCTCTAGCTTACTGCTAGAGTTGAATACACCTCTGGCATTCCCCTCGCTGAATAACTCCTCATGTGTGAATGTCTATGCAAAATATTCATTTAGTTTGTTAGCTACCTGAGCAGTTGACCCCTCGATATCAAGTGGACCAATCTGATTCATCCCCTTCCTTCTAGAGTTTACATAAGTAAAGAACTCTTTGCTGTTTTTCTTTACATCCCTTGCCAACAATTTCTTGTAATCTGCCTTCACCTGCCTAACCTCCTTTGTAACTTGGTTACAGATCAACTTGTATCTATCATAGGCTTCTGTGTCATGTGTTAATTTGTATGTATCCCATGCATTTTTCTTCTCTGCCATATGTCTCATTAGTTCATCTGCATCTGACATCCATTTAGGCCTAAACCTTGAACAATATTTCTTAGTTGGTATGTAAAGCCTAGTAGCTTCCAAGATAAGTTCTTTGAATGCTTCCCATTTTGAATTTGCTTTTGGTAACATCATCAGTTGGTTCCACTGTATAGAATTTAAATATTGTCTCAGTCCATTGTAGTCGCCTTTACGAAAGCAATAACCCTTCCCTTTACCCCTAATGGTAGTTACCTCTTTGAGTAAATCCCACTTCAGCATACTGTGATCACTACCATCTAGTGGTTCATTTATCTGCAGATTCTTAATGCATGAAGAATCACTACTGATAATGAAATCAAGAGTATTACTCCCTCTAGTTGTCTCCCAAACATGCTGATGTAGAAAACAATCATCCAATAAATCCACAAAAGCCTTGCTAGTGTGTGAGTGACCAGCCCCCAAATTCCAGTCAATATCTGGGATATTAAAATCCCCCATTATAAGACTCTGATTTACTGGCCCACTCTATTTCTTCGAACAGTTTCTTATTATACTCATCAGAGTCATTAGGCCTATAGCACACTCCTACTCTCAATTTTGATCTCCCAATGCTTATGTCACACCAAACTGACTCGACACTGCACTGTCCACCGATGTCGACTGGCTTCACTTCCTTAGATTTTATGTGTTTTTTAACTAATAGCATAACCCCTCCTCCCTTCCTATCCTGTCTATCCTTTCTGTAGACATTGTACTCCCCAAATTCCAGTTCTGCACTCCTTATATCTGTGTGACACCACGTCTCTGAAATCCCAACAATATCTGCCTTTGATGTTTTGAGCAATACCTCAAATTCATCAAATTTATTTACTAAACTCCTAGCATTGGTGTACATGCAAGTATACATGCACCTGTTTCTATTCTTAGCTACCCTACCACAACCCATGTGTTTACTTGTACACCAATGATTCCCAGCAGTCTCTGAAATATCCTGCATCTTATTTTCCAGGCTGCTGCTCATTCCAATAGAAGCAGTGCAAGAATCTCTTTAACCTCTGCCAATGGCTACTGTTAATCTATTAGTCCTTGTATCCCCCGAATCTAGCAGTTTTCCGACCCACCTAACGGTGCCTCGATAGCATCAGCAAACATTCTTGCACCCTTTCTCTTTAAGTGTATGCCATCCCTGTAAGCGAAGTAAACTCTGGCTATTTTCTTGATTGGGTTCTGTTTTTTAAGATTTGCCCCAAATAAACGGCTGCCCCGATTAACCAGTGGCCAGATAACCGGAATCCACTGTATATACAAAGGGATAATCATCTCCTTATCCCTGCTAGCAAAGTTCCTGTATATCATTGACAAAACCCCGTGAGCTGCTCAGGCAACCTGGCTCACTGCTCAGAAAACTTCATATCTGACTGTACAATTACTACCAAGTTTTTTTCATTCTCCACTACTGAGTGTAGTACCACACAATTGGGACGTTAATCTGCAGTTGCTGTTACCCATATGCAGTACTTTGCATTTGTCAATGTTAAACTTCAGTGGCCATTTCTCAGCCCCTCTGCCCTACTTTTCTAGATCCTGTTGCATCAAGGTACCGTCATTAATCACCCTACCAACCTTTGTAGCATCTGCAAACTTGGACGTCAGGCCTGCTATACCTTCATCACTATCATTGATAAATTTAAAAAACAACAATGGTCCCAACACCAGACCCTGGGAGACTCCACTAATATTATTAGTCCACAAAGAGCAGTGTCCATTGCACTCGACCATCCCTATCCATTGCAGCAACTTGCCTTTAATGCCATACAGCTCAAATTTGTGCATCAGCATTAAAAGCTTTCCAGAAATCGAAGAATATGATATGAAAATTATTTTTTTGCATCCAGTTTCTTTGTGACCACATTGTTGTATCCAGTCAAATTGGTCATGCAAGAATTCCCCTTAATTAACCCATACTTAGGGGCTTAGAGGCTCACTAACAGGTATCCTGTGTGTTATCAGACACTCAGCCTAAAACACTGATGGATCCAAAATCTCTATTACAGAAGATTTAGGAGAAGTCCGGTTGGCCTGCCTCCCCAAAATCCACTCATGCACACCTTCTCGATGGTAAGCCCTGTTACGTCACTTAGGTGGCAACGAATGTGTAGAGTGGTTCTCTTCAAGACGCCTGGTCAGCATGAAGAGAAAAAGACCAAACCCTCCAGCATATGACAGCACAACAATACAAATGTCCCTCAGTCCCCAGCAGCTTTCACTCTCCCTCTTACGGCAGCGAGAGGATCAGAGTGGAAGCAGAGGGTGCTAAGAATTTCTGGGTACGACCAGGCTGCCTTGCACGTAAACTGAACTTGGCATGTTATAACGTAAGATCACTCATCGGTGAAGACAGGATATTAGAGCTGGAAAAGGAATTAGAAAATGTGAATTGGAATATCATTGGTTTGGCTGAAACAAGAAGAAGAAATGAATCATTTATAAGTTTATCAAGTGGAAATCTGCTGTACACCAATGGAAACAGTGAAAGGAGTGAAGGTGGAGTTGGGGTTCTGGTCCATAAAGCTTTTAAAAACAACATTTTGGAATTCAAAAGTACATCACCAAAGGTGTCAAGACTAATACTCAAGATCTCTAAGCGGTACAAGCTAAAGATTATAATGATTTATGCACCAACATCGAGCCATGATGATTAAGAGGTTGAATAAATGTACACCGAAATTGAGTCTTCTAAATGAGCAGAAAACCCACTACACTATTATTATGGGGGACTTCAATGCTAAGGTTGGAAAAAGACAAAACAGCGCAGAAAGGGGAACTATAGGAAATTTTGGAATTGGTGAAAGAAATGAAAGAGGCGAAAGACTTGTGGAATTTGCAGAATCTCAAGGACTGTCAGTAATGAACACTTTTTTTTTTCAAGAAAAGGGTGAACAGAAAGTGGACATGGAAGAGTCCATGTGGATTAACAACTAATGAAATCGACTTCATCCTCACTAACAGAAGATATATTGTGAATGATGTTACCATCGAGGCTGCTTTATGTCAAGGATATGGGTATATTCTTATTATGAGTGCACCATATCCAAAAATTATTACTACATACAGCATATAGTAATGTTCCCCCCCCCCCCCCCCCACTTTTTCTTGTTATTCTTACTTTTTCTTACTTCCTAGTTCATTTCACAAATATGTGGTCTCAGTTCTAATCTCAACAGTGTCCATTTCCACTTGCAGTCTGCCGAACCCCATGTACTTTTTCTGACAGAATCTCAGTTATCGTTTAATTCAACTTCTGCTCATCTCAGTTGCCCAAACTATTCGCAGTACGATTCCTTTCGCCTCAAAGGTGGTACTTGTGCATATGTCCGTTCTGATATTCCCTGGCAGAGACTTAGTATTTTGGAATCTACTCTTTTCGATCTTCTCTGACTTAAAATCTCTATCTCATTGTGTCAAATTCATCTGTTGTCTCTACCGTTCTCCAAACTCCACTAATCACTTGGAGCTCTTTGACTTCCTCTTTGCATCTTGACTTTCTCCAGTCCAACTTTCCTAACAGTGAGGTAATTTTCCTTGGTGATTTTAATGTTCACAACTCCATCTGGCTTCTGGTTTCTAGTCACACCTACCCAGCTGGTCGAGATGCTGAGGCTTTTGCAATTACTATTGACCTTGCATAGATTGTTCATTTACCTACAAGAATACAGGTGACCCTCGCTTAACACTGATAATTTGTTCCTGAAAAACAGTGTTAAGTGAATCAGCGCTAAGGGAGCACCGTATTCCCGTAACGTAACATATGTGTTTGTGAGTTGCGGTCTATGCCATAATATATTTCTTAATCAATAATAAACAGTAGCCAAAAAAAATGCACAAATGTTGGTCAAAATATTTAATATTAAAAATCTGTACATATGAAATATTCTCTATTACATACGTATATAATTATGTGGTAACTATATTACGCATCAAAATTAAACTTAAAATGCCAATTAAAATCATGAATTTATTAATCCGATGGCCCTCGGCTGTCAAGTAACTTTGGTCGATTTTGGGTTGTACTTTGGCTATTTTCCTAGTAAACTAAAAGGGGTTTTAATTCAAAATCCCTGCAGCATTACCACAAAGTCAACCGGTCTTTTGCCGCTTTGAAGCATGGCATTTTTTTTTTTTAAGGTGAGCTTTCTTCAGATCATCATATAGGCTAATCGCTTTTTCTTTAACAATATTTAACTAAATGGAACTGTGCATTGTATATTATCTTCAATAAAGTTATTTAGAAGTCTCCATTTCAGTTATAATAGCCATAGTTGCTTGCAGTGGAACAGTTGTCTTTCCTGCTGCTAAAATTAATTCTTTATTTTTTATAATTGTTCTTACAGTTGAACCTGACAGTCCTAAATTATTGCACACATCCACCTTGTCGTTGAACGGAATCGATTCACTTCAAAACGTATAATTTAATTTTCAAATTCAGTCTTTTTCTTACCTTAGTAGGCTTCTTATCTGTCCAGATGTTGTCGCTTTTTAATTTTTAACTGTCATTATTAACTCTTCGAAAATTTAACTGCATTGCATTAATTACGATACAATGGTCGAGTAAACTGTCCATTATGCACAATGTCTAATACTGTACCTGGTTGATGACTAGACTTCAGGTAAATACATTTAACCCAAATATTACAAGCAATATACTTGATCATTTTTTTTAAAATGATCTTGGAACTACGTAACAAGTCACCATAGTGCAATTAAATTGGCATGGGAGAAAATTTTGTAAGTCAGTGAGGGAAACTTTGCTATTCATTTTCAAGCTATCGAATACATCAGATGAAACGTTTTCGTTAAACATGCCAAAAATTCAATCTATACGCTGGTAAAAGAGTGTTATAGTGAGTTGTGACAGCGTTAGAGTGAGATATGGGTTATCATATAAGAACAGCATTATAGCGAACTGCGTTATAACGAGATTCTGCTGTACTGGACAATCCTAACAATACAGCCAACATGCTTGACTTTTTCTTTCTGGCACCTCCGTAGCCAGGTGGGAAGGAGCAGCAGTGCGTAGATTAGACCGGGGTTCGAACCCATCACCACCAAATAAGGAGGATGCAGAAAGGTTAGGGAATGACCACCGCATATCCTGGAGCAATATGGCCTTAGTTGCTAATGCTCCTAAAAAAAAAAAAAAAAACCCAACCAAAACGATCTTTTTCTCACAAACAACCCTTCTAAGTTCACGGTTGAAGTGAGTGGTCCTTTAGGCACCTCAGATCACAACTTGGTGATTCTCTTCTCCAATGGAGCCTTTATCTCATGGGTATTCCCAACCTCATGTTGTTTGGCATTACAAGAATGCAAAATGAGATGACCTTCTAGATTTCGTTTCCTTGGTTGGATTACTCTTTCAAAACTTCTGACATCAGCGATTGCTCAGATCGTGTCAGTGAAATTATTCTTTTAGGAATGGAATCCTTTATTCCACACTCCACTTCAAAATCTTGTCCTTTATCTAAACCTTGGTTTTCGAATAAATGTGCTAAGGCTGTTCAAGAGAAGAACGTTGCATATCATAATTGGCTTGTTTCTAATTCTTCAGTTTCATTTTCTACCAAAGCTTGCAACAATTGTAAAGCAGTTATTAATCAGTCCAAACTATATTTTAAACAGGCTAAGAGTAGAAAACTTGCTTCTTTCCCTAATGGCAGCTGAGCATTCTGGTCTCTTGCCAAAGCTATTGGCCACTACTTTTGCCCATCTCTGCTCCCACCTCTGTCAAAACCAGATGGTTCTGTTATCACTTCAGCCAAGGATCTGACCTGCTAGCATCCCATTTTTCTTTCGACTCATGTATTAATGATCTTGATAAAACACCTCCCACCATTCCCAACACGCTGCGTTTAATGCCTCCTGTGGTGTTCCGTCAAAAGGATGTCAGAAGGATTTTGACGAATCTTGATGCTAAGAAAGCTCCAGGTCCTGATGGTATTTCTCCACTTGTTCTCAAAACCTGTGCTCCTGAACTTACTCTTGTTCTTTGCCGCCTTTTTTCACCTATTCCAAAGATGTTTTTCCTTCTGCTTGGAAATTTGCTCATATCCAGCCAGTTCTTAAAAAGGGTGACATTCCTCCCATCCAATTATCATCTCATTGCAATTACTTCTACTCTTTCCAAAGGAATGGAGAAATCAATTAACTGTAGCTCTTTAACTACCCAGAAACCTTCCGTCTAATTGACGATTGCCAGTATGGATTCTGTCAGTGTCAATCCACTGGTGATATTCTGGCTTATGTTACCCCTTTATGGACAAATTCAATGGAAAAGTTCGGTGAAACACAAACAGTTGTTCTTGACATCTTAAAGGTTTCCAATCGTTTGGCATAAAGGTCTTCTAAACAAGCTTCAATCTTATGGTTTTCCAACTGTTTTTTGTAATTGGTTATCCAGTTTTCTCTCTGATCGTTCATTGAGGGTGATGGGTAGATGGCTCTCTGCCTTCTAACTTCTCCACTAATGCTGGTGTCCCCCAAGGTTCAGTTTTTTCCCCCACTCTTTTCCTCTTGTATATTAATGACCTTCCATTGACTGGAAATCTTATCCATAGTTTTGCCAGTGATAGCACATTGTATTCCACTTTCTATTTTGAGAAATCTTGTCCTGCTCAATCAGCTTCAACTTCTCTAATATCCGCTACCAATTCCTTAAATGCCGATCTCCAGGTAATTCTCCAGTGGGGCAGAGACAACTTAGTTGATTTCAATTCTTCTAAAACTCAACCTTGTCTTATATCTAGCAAAAAGGATTCTTCTGCTTCTACGCTTATCTTTTGTGACACTCCGATTTCTATGCAAAATGATATATCTTTTGGGGATTACTTCTAATTTGACTTCTAATCTCTCTTGGCACAAGCATATTACAAATATTGCTTCCTCTCCATCTAAAAAACTGTTTTCTGTTTTGTTCTCACCTTTACTTTTCGTCCAAACAGCTGTTCACTCTCTACAAATCACAAATCTGCCTACCGTGGAATATAGTTCCCACATCTGGGGCGGTGTCCCCAAAACCTCTCTCAGGCTTCTAGGTTCCATTCAGAAGAGGGCAGTTAGGTTAATTAATGACTCCTCTCTAACAGTCTCCCCACTCACTGTCTCATAGACGTACTGTTTCGGCTGCTTGCCTTTTCTACAGATACTTCCATGGGCTTTGTTCTTCTGAATTGGCTTCTATAATTCCCGCTCTTCTTTCAAAACAGTCCGAACATGTGCCACCACCACCAACCAACATCCATTTACTATCCAACTTCAAAGTCACAGAACTAACTTTTCATCTTCCTCATTTATTCATTCAACTGCCGTTTTCTGGAACAACCTTCCTTCGTACGTATTTCCTGCAAATTGCAGTCTACAGAAATTCAAGTCCGATGTCAACAAATATCTTCTTTTTTCTTCTCAACCTCCAACCCAAGCACTGTACTAAGTACTATAGGTTCTAATACCTCTCGTGTTTGGGGTTTTCATAAAAAATAAAAAAATAAAAATCAGCTTGTGAATTAAGTCTGCATTTCTACTCTTAATGTCATTTTTTTTTTTTTTTTTTTTTTGTTTTGTAGTTGTTGGCGCATCGGCTTCTGTGGCCATAATGCACCTTCCAAGGTTTTTGCAGTACTTTGATCCAAGCCCGAGGTGGGATTCAAACCCGCGACCTTTGGGTTGCCAGGCAGGTACTTTGCCCACCCGGCTAGCCTGGTCGGCAAAAAAAAAAAAAGTGCATGTCTGCCAGCTCACAGTTCATATATCAATGCATGCTCTTCGTGTGGTGACTACTGCTTCAATGAGTAAACCAGAAATTTTCCCTCTCGCGAACTGATGAACAGCGCAGTCTGCCGACTTACGGTGATGTTTCCGGTTATGGGTTCCTATGCGATTCACATTCCTTTAGATCTTACCTACCTCCCCTAAATGTTTGTACCAATATTTTTGAGACACCCTGTATAACTTCCTGTCAGCCTGGTATGAGCAAAGTAATAAAAAAAAATCACTTGTTTCATAGAATTTTTGTTATTATGAACCATAAGTAACATTGTTATTTTGGAGAAAAGTACTTATTTCATTGTATATTTACTCATAAGGCATAAAAGTAAAAATTTCTGCAATTAATAAGTTTTATATGTGTATTGTTATTACTTATGTTCTTTCAGCTGTTTATAAAAGATTAGCTATAATATACAGACAAACAACCTAAAAAATGAAGTGATGCAATTTTTTTTAGTACAATTGTATTTTGTTAACTTCTCATTTCCTTACAACCTCAAAAGATAGGAACAAGGCAGCTTCCATAATGCCAGGCCAAACTTCCTATGTGTATTTATGTGTGTAACAACTTTAATCCACAAATAAATTATATTTATGTTTATTTGTATGGTTTGTAGTTTTTGTTTTCTCTTTTTAGTTATTTATCCACCACTAACTATTAAATGCCCATCTTACAATATGTTTACAATATATATTTATTATACTTTGTGGAATGACATGTTGCATAGATTATCCAGATGTTTAGAAATAAACACTTATGTAAATCTTGAAAATGTGCTTAAGTACTCTACTCCCTTCTGCTTTAATGATTGCTACCTTCCTATTACACCATCATAGAATCTGTGGAACATGTGATGTTTAGACTAGATAACTTCCAACTTTTTGTATGATTTTTTAATTATTTGTATAAAATATTCTTCATTTCCTTTCCACAAAAAATGTAACAGTATTTGACAGTCTTATGCATAAAATTTCCATGATATATTTAATGTGTAGTTTTCTGGTGTGATATTGCTCTCTTTGCGTGAGTTCATAAGTGATTTTTTAGATTAATAACCCCTATTAGTTTTAGTTCACTTCACTGAATCTACAGAGAAAGATGTGAGCATTAGGAATTGAATGTTTTCACTTTTGCTTTATGATTTATTTTCAATAATGCTATGTTTTTATTATTATTATATTTTTTGTGCTGAATTTAAAATTCCAGTAACCCATCATTTTTTTTTATCAATACATTATTAAACAAATATGCTTTAATATCAACTGTAGAACAACCCTCTTGTTGGGTAGGATATATCTTAAACTTCCCTAAAAAGCATGCAACTTTAAAAAATGGGCTAGCATTAGTTTTACAGGGAATATTCCATTATGGAGATGTTTTGTAATATGTAATTAAATGCCTTTTGATATGAGATGTCATTATGTATGAAAGAGAATGTTACTATTAACATTCTCTTTTCATACATAATGACTTTTCATTCTAGTATATGAAACTCCCTCTGCTTTTTATCTTTCCAGGTTGATTTATTAAACGGTGTTATCTAGATTGACCCATGGATACTAAATAGATGCAGTGTTTGGAGATATCTAATTGTCTGGCACTGTTGGAATCAATCACTGTCTTCATTATGAAATGTAAGGAGTAAAAACTGATTAAATTTCTTTTCTTAATTTTTAGTTTGTTTAGATTATAATTTTATTTTTTTATATTTTAGAGATAATTTTAGTAAAATTCTTTTTCAGTTATTTGTAGTTTCTATATACAGTGCCATCTGACTATCTCAATCGGTTAATGTACCTGATCAGAGGTAGCTCGTTGGTAGGCACTGTGGAACTGCAGCATCCCCAGATTTTTAATCTAAATATACAATCAACGGAGTTATATGAAATTTTGTGAAGAACAGCGCAACGCAATGAATATTTTTATTAACAGGTCCTGCATATAGTATACTCATCCTCTATTTCCAGTAATCATTTCAATAATTAACAAATAAAAACACGAAATCGTTTTCAACTTCAAAGTTTAACTGTAGGTGAAACTGTGCACTACACAGTTCCACATTTTGGCCCCAGTGTTGTCAATGTCTAGTTGGCAAGTTGCCAATACGCATTTTTTAGAGGTGATAAAACGAGTGAAAGGAACTGCGAAGTGAGCAGTGCCGATTTGAACAGTGCACCAAACTTGAATGAAAAAGTTAATCTATTTTCAACAAATGACTGAAGAATGGATTTTATTTTTAAATAAAATTTGGAGATTACCCAAGTCTGTTAATGGTAAGTGTCCAGTTAATGTTTTGTAGTATTTTTAACTTGCTTATTATTATTACCATCTATGTTTAGTGTTTTATAACCAAGGCAATTTAATGCAAGTTTAAGAAGCAGCACCCCCATACATCAGAGTCACAAGCTGCAACTGTACCTGATAGTTTTGAAGAGTCTGCCAGAGTCAGAGAAGCCTGAGCTCATCACAATGCCAAAGTAGTCTGTTACTTAGTTTGAATTTCTGGTAAATTTCACATTCAAATTACCCATGTGAGTTGTATCCACAGAATATCAAAAAACAAGCCAGTCATTCTATGATAAATAGATCTCCTCCATTCTCTATATACCGTCTTACTTTTATTACTGTTAGTGACACTGAGTAAAGTCCCCAAAGCACAAAAGGCTTTGAAGTACTATCAATTCTTTAGGCACTTTTCTGAATTACCATCTGTAATTCTGCCTCTTCTAATCTAGTCAACTTCCAATTTGGGAAACCATCTTTCTTTCTGCAGCATCTCTTTATTGCTTTGTGAAACAATCCTTTTTCTTTATGTATTTTCTGAAAATTACTTGCAGACATTCAAGTCTGAGGTCCACAAATTTCTTGTGGCTTCTTAGGCCATCTATTCGACTTGAGTACTATAGGTTTCAACATTTTTGTTTAGGATAATCATAAAATTAAACTACCCACTAGAGCAGAGTTTCTCAGACCTGAGCCCACGCCTTCCTTGACCTGTAAAATTTTCCCTCCTCCTTTGAAGTAAAACATCTATAATTGTGCAATATCTTATTTTTAATATGTTAATGCAGTAATTATTAATACATGAACTAATAATCAGGATATTATTTTATTCTTAAAAAACATTAATGTGATGTTTGTGCTCTTTTTTTTTTTTTTAATTCATATTAAAAAATTTATTAAAAAAATAAATTGAAAAATAAAACAACGATGTGACATAACACTATGGGGTTTTTTTTTTTTTGTTTTTTTTTAATAGTTACTTTTAACATATGTGCAACACTAGTCTAATATAAACTGCACTACCAGTAACTCACCATATGTAAAATGTTGATGTTCGTATGCGATTCGAAATACACGTACACTTAGACCAAATGGCTGATTGTATTCTGAATGTGTGGTTACCACGAGCAGATTTCCAATGTCACCTCATTCAGACTCGTGCAAGTTCAAATAACATGCAAAAATACCCGAACCAATCGCTCGTAGTAACCGGATGCCATGAATTATGGTCGGGTAACACAATGTGTTCTCTTCGTCGAAAATATCCCAAATATTTTCTATAATTATTTACATTAATAATACAGATCAAATAGTATCAGATATCTAATAGTAAAAAAACCATTCTTAATACATTTTTAATATTTACCATGGAAATCTTACATAAACTATTACATTGTCCGCGATGCCCCTGGTAAATTATGGTGCCTCCCCAGGGCGTCACAGTGCATAGTTTAAGAACCTCTGTATTAGAGGCTAAAAAGCATTATAGTAAAAGAGGTATAATGCTCTTTGCTGATAATGCAATGCCACTATTGCTACCCTTTGATAACTATTCAACAATTATTATCGTATTGGAAGATGAGACACAACACACTTTTCATTGCAGCAGCTGACATCCATTGATTTTAAACTGCAAGATGATAGATGCCAATAGATGTTGGAAAACTCAATGATAAGAAAATGAATGTAACTTCAGAACATAACTTAAGCATGGATTAATATAACAAAATGGAAAAGTTTTGGTCAGTGGACTTCTTTGCAGTAAGATATTGCTAATACATTCAAGCAGTGGACCATGAATGCTTGGGATTGCATTTGAAAAATATTTCAAAGGCACCATAATAAATTTAAAATTTGATCTTTTAAATATGAAACATAATGCTATGTTTGTCATAATTCAGACTAGCCATTTTAAATTTATGGCATTATCTGATAAACGATGTAATTGTGAAATCTCAAATAAAGCTCAATCATCCTGATATTGGAAAGGTCAAAAAGATTTGTATTCACCCAGAAGTGTGATAGAAAGATAAAAAAAAATTTTTTTTTTGATACCTTATTCTTTATAGCAACCATACAAATTTTGTTTTTCATCTGACAATCCATTTTTCTTTATTTGCAGTACTGAATGAATTGAAGTGTCACAATGAATAAAGTGGAATAAGAATCAGTCATTCAATTCCTCTTTCTGCAAGCAAAAATACTGAAAATAGTCCATGAAGAAATGGTCACTATTTATGGAGAAGACTGCCCAGAATAGTGTTGTTGCATATTAATATAAATAATTCAAATGTGGAAGAACCTCAGTGCGTGGTGAAGAAATCCCAGGATGCCCAGCAAAAATTGCATATTAATCCTGGAAGATTGCTGTATTATCATAAAAACTGGCTGCAGTGTTCCAAATTAGTGTAGGATCTGTGGAGAACATTATCCATCAACAGTTGCATATGAGTAAAGTGTCTACCAAATGGGTTCTCAGACTTCTGAATCCTTACCAGAAGAAGGAAAGGGCACACTGTGCACATGAAATGTTGATGTGCCAGGAAAAGCAAGAGGAGTTTTTTTTTTCCACAGCTAGTCACTATGGATGAAACATCGATCCATCATTATGATCCTGAAACTAAACAAATATCAGAACAATGGAAGCATGCAGAATCCCCACTTCTGAAAGCGAAGGTACAATCAAGTGCTGGTAAGGTGATGCTGTCAATTTTTTGGGATCAACAGGGTGTAATTCTAATAGATTTTTCCCACCGTCGAAAGAGCTGTACTAAGTAAAGTGTTAGTTGTCTGACGGCACTGGGGGATTCCCCCCATCTTCGCATTGTATTTTTTGTGAGTGACACAGAACTCTGGAGACCAGAGATTTAAAAAGTGTGTGAGGAGTGGGCTGTTGTGTAGCATTGTGTTCTGTTGTTTCTCTGACCATTTAGCTGTTGGGCCCCTATTAGGACCCACTGTTGCCCATACTTTGCCACGAGGAGACAGGTCAGGCACCCAGTAGATTATTTAAGTACTCTGGCAGGCTCCACCACCTAATTTCTAAGGCTTTCAGTGGCAAGGCCTATAAAAAAAAAAAAAAACTATACTGTGATGGCAAAGAATTATTCCAACCTTCTAATAAAGTTATGTGCTGCTATTAAAGAAAAAAGATTTGGAAAATTGTCAAAAGGTGTGCACCTGCTCCATGATAATGCCCCTGTGCATTCCTTGCAAGCTTTAGTGAGGTGTGCCTATGAATGTGGGTTTGAAAATCGCCACATCCTGTTTATTTCTTCAACCTTCACCCTGATTTCTTCCTCTTTCCTGCTCTGTAGTCCTTTCTTTGTGGAAAACCCCTTGGTCTGATCTCCTTTTCTGTTGATGATGAGATGATTTCTGCTGCTGAGTCAAGTCTTGATTGGATGGTCAAGACTCTACAGATCTAGCCTGTGGAAGTGTATTTAGCAGTGGCAAAAATGTGTCATTTTGTCTGGTGACTGTGTTGAAAAAGTGTAATACATAAATGTTTGTTTCAATCTTCTGCCACAACTATTTATAGGTGAATACAAATCTTTTATTGAACCCCATCTTGTATATTTTGTATTATGCAGGAATGGAACTTAACACATGCCTTAATGTGTCTCAACAGAATGCAATAAAAAAAAAAAGATAAAGGAGATAACAGTATTTTTAGATAAATTCAATGTATTTACAGCAATGTAATAGTACGAGAGTCTGAAAATGTAATAGTAAGAGACTCTGAAACATACAGATAAGACAATTCCCTAAGTATATCTTTCATTAAAAATAAAATAGAAGCAATTCTACATTAATTTAAAATAGAAATAAATAATAATACCCTCCCCTCTTTACAGCAAGTCAGCATACAAAGTTTAGTAATACCCTATATTACCTATTGTTTCATGGAAGTCGTCTGCATTTATAGGCCTTTCTTGTTAATATCATTTCACCATTAATTAAATTTTCCACTTTTTTGCTTATATGAAACAACATATCCAACAAATGTTTGACATACAAAATCCTCTCTTACATTTTAGTGGATTTACCACTCATTTAGTGAGATATGGGTTTGAGTCCTATCCTAGACAGCAGGACTTTCTAAAGGCTTTTATTGATTGATTACCTTTCTCTTATAAACAAAAAAAAGGAATTCTTCCATGCAAATATTTCAACATGACCACATATACATTTATAAACAAACTTTAGCATTAGTAGAGGCATTCGATGCAAGAAAGCAAGCTTATGCAGCATCAGCCAAAAAAAAAAAAAAAAAAAACCACTTCACCCCTCTGTTCGTTCGAAATACCTGTCCAGCTGAGCCTTAAACTTATTTAGGCTATCAACTTCCACGACACGGGATGGAAGTCTGTTCCACCAACCAACCACCCGCTGGCTAAAGGCAAATTTCTGCATATCTATCCTACATCTGTCTTTCCTCAATTTGAATTTATGCCCTCTCAGGTGATTATTCTGAGCGAGAGGAAGAATCCCATCAGCATTGAGCATGCTCAAACCATTCAAGGCTTAATACACCTCTATCAAATCACCTTGCTGGTGCCTAGTCTCCAGACATTGTAATTTGCAAAACTTAAGCCTTTCTTTGTAAGAGCACCCCTTTGTTCCATTCACAATTCTTGTTGCCCTTCTCTGTACTCGTTCCAGCAGCTCTACATCCTTTTTGAAATGAGGCCTCCAGACCTGTATACAGTACTCTAGGTGTGGCGTGACCATTGCCACACCTACAAGGGAATAATCACCTCCTTATCCCTGCTAGAAAAATTCCTATATATCATTGACAATACACCATGAGCTACTCTTGCAGCTCGTCTGCACTGCTCAGAGAACTTCATATCTGCCTGCACAACCACCCCAGGTCCCTTTCATTCTCTACCACTGTCAGTGTAGTACCACAGAGTTGATACGTTGCTCTGGGGTTGCTGTTTCCCATGTGTAGTACTTTACATTTGTCAATGTTAAACTTCATTTGCCACCTCTCAGCCCATCTGCTCAACCTTTCCAGATCCTGTTGCAGCAGCATAGTGTCAGTAGTGTCCTTGACAACCCTGCCAACCTTTGTATCATCTGCAAACTTCGACATTAAGCTTGATATACCATCATCAATATCATTTATGAATACAGAAAACAATAATGGACCCAACACTGAGCCCTGAGGGACTCCACTAATAACATTAGTCCACGACGAGCAGTGTCCATTGATTACCACTCTGTCTTCTCCCCCTCAGCCACCCCTTTATCCACAGCAGCAATTTGCCTCCAATGTCACACTGCTCCAATTTGTGCAGCAGCCTTCCATGTGCAACAGTATCAAAAGCCTTTCTAAGATCCAAGTATATAATATCAAAGTTATTCCCTGCATCCAGTTCTTTTGTGGCTGCATCATAGTATCCAATCAAATTGGTCAGGCAAGACTTCCCCTTAACAAAACCATGCTGTGTCCTAACTATAACTGAAGTCTTGTCTAAATGATCCTGCAGTGCTTCTTTAACTAGTGCCTCCATTAATTTTCCGGGAACAGAAGTTAAACTCACAGGTCTATAATTACTTGTGTCAGCTGTTGATCCTCCTTTGTGAATTGGGGTCACATTTGCACATCTCCAGTCTGTGGGTACCTCCCCTGAGTCCAAGGAAGCTCTCATAATTATGGCTAAGGGTTTGCTTACTTTCTCTCTGCTGCCTCCTTTAATATAACTGGATAGATCCCATCCACCCCGGGTGCCTTTCTTGTGTTTATCTTCAACAATTTCTCCTCCACTTTACTCTCAGTTATTACAAGATTCTCTAGCTTACTGCTAGAGTTGAATACACCTCTGGCTTTCCCCTCGCTAAATAACTCCTCATGTGTGAATGTCGATGCAAAATATTCATTTAGTTTGTTAGCTACCTGAGCAGGATCATCAACAGTTGTCCCATCGATATCAAGTGGACCAATCTGATTCATCCTCTTCCTTCTAGAGTTTACATAAGTAAAGAACTCTTTGCTGTTTTTCTTTGCATCCCTTGCCAAAGATTTCTCATAATCTGCCTTTGCCTGCCTAACCTCCTTTGTAACTTGGTTACAGATCAACTTGTATCTATCATAGGCTTCTGTGTCATGTGTTAATTTGTACGTATCCCATGCATGTTTCTTCTCTGCCATATGCCTCATCAGTTCATCTGACATCCATTTAGGCCTAAACCTTGAACAATATTTCTTAGTTGGTATGTAAAGCCTAGTAGCTTCCAAGATAAGTTCTTTGAATGCTTCCCATTTTGCATTTGCTGTTTGTAACATCATCAGTTGGTCCCACTGTATAGAATTTTTAAATACTGTCTCAGTCCATCGTAGTCGCCTTTACAAAAGCAGCACACTGTGATCACTGCCACCTAGTGGTTCATTTATCTGCAGATTCTTAATGCATGAAGAATCACTGCTGATAATCAAATCAAGAGTATTCCTCCCTCTAGTTGCCTGCCGAACATGCTGATGTAGAAAACAATCATCCAATAAATCCACAAAAGCCTTGCTAGTGTGTGAGTGACCAGCCCCCAAATTCCAGTCAATATCTGGGAAATTAAAATCTCCCATTAAAGACTCTGATTTATTGGCCCACTCTATTTCCCTGTACAGTTTCTTATTGTACTCAACAGAGTCATTAGGCCTATAGCACACTCCTACTCTCAATTTTGATCTCCCAATGCTTACGTCACACCAAACTGACTCGACACTGCACTGTCCAGCGACGTCCACTGGCTTCACTTCCTTGGATTTTATGTATTTCTTAACTAATAGCATAACCCCTCCTCCCTTCCTATCCAGTCTATCTTTTCTGTAGACGTTGTACTCTCCAAATTCCAGTTCTGCATTCCTTATATCTGTGTGACACCACGTCTCTGATATTCCAACAATATCTGCCTTTGATGTTTTGAGCAATACCTCAAATTCATCAAATTTATTTACTGAACTCCTAGCATTGGTGTACACGTAAGTATACATGCACCTATTTCTATTCTTAACTTGCAAAGAAGTATTCTTATTTGGGAAATTCGGTATTTTTTTAAAGTCGATTTTGCATTAATCCATGTAAACTGCAGCAGTTAGTTGAGTAAGTTGCACTAAAAAGAGGTATTCCATATGATTTTGGGAGTTGGATTTATATTTGGGCAAATACAATACCAGCTTGTTTCAATTTTTGATTATTTAACCTAAAACATAAATTTTATTCTGTCTCAGCTTTAAAAAACATCTGTTTTATTCAGAAATTCCTGAAGATTTTTGTAGGCTACTATTTAAAATCATAGTATAAACTACATATAATCATTATCCAATTTTTACCTCTTCCACTCTTAAGTTTTGTAAGTAACTTGCATTAAGTAGCCCATAATTTTAAAAAGAAGTGCAGCCCTCTATTCTAAATTTAACAACCATATTTTAATGCTTCCTTCAATTCTCACTGCAGATTAGCTGTTTTTTAAACAAACTTTATTCCATTTGATTAAAGTCTGTGATGCCATATTTTTCTAAAATTAGAAATAGCAGATTTCTAGGTAATGTATCTGGATGAATAAATCATAAATATAAGCTTTTGTTGTGTTTCCATTACATTCTATAATTTTTTTGGTGTACCTTTCCCCCAAGTTTATATTCAACAATGTTTTTAGTCATCTTCTAAGGTGCATGCATAGATTTTATCTAGTACACTAACACATGAAATCCTAATTTTCACATCATTTCAGCTTTATTTCCATTTTTATATATTATTACATTTAATGACTTGGTCTGATCTCCTGGAACTTTTCCTGGTGGTTGAACCATGCTGGATTGATTGTTGCTGGAGACTTGGAGCTGCTGGGGAAAGTTCTGTGGAGTCCATCCATGGACTGGTGGAGTGAAGTCTTTTCCTGGCATGGCTATCACACTTGGAGATGGGATGCCGAGATACTTTTGTAAGTTACGACTACCCCCATACAATATAGTCACAACTGACAAGATACTTTCATCAGTTGTGACTATAGTGTATGGGGTAGGGGAAAGCAGCTCCTTGGAAGTATCATTTGGGAAAGGAGAATGATATATCACTACCTATGTGCCTGTTGAAGGAGAGGTTGTAGAAACCCCCTCCAATGTCAACAGGAACACCTGAATCCATCATGTTTCTATAAATCGACTTTTTTTCTGCATGTTGTGGATGATTGAAATGATGATGCGGCATTTGGTGTTGGCCTTATGCATTTTCTAAAATTCAGAGTGGACCGTATCATTTCAATCTAGATCTTCCGTCTTGAGGGTGTTTAACCATCCTGTATTCAAGTCACCTCTAAGATTGCCCGATGTAGTGTTTACTACATTGGAAGTCTACCTGGCGAACTGAATCTGAGGCTTGGGGGAGGGGGGGGAGAAGTTCAGAAGACCTGTTTCATCTTTCCTTATTGGGAGCTTTCACTTTACTGTGATGTTTTTATGCCACTTCTGCCACTTTATACCCTATCCTCAGAGTAAGAACAGCTGAGATGGTTGGTGCGGGGGGGTTCTGCCCTACTCAAGTGTTGGGGGTGGAGGTCTGGGAGTTGGATGCCATCTGCAGCATGATCCTGTTATTTTTTTTGGGAAAATCATGCTTTAACTAAGAGTGAGTAGTTGGAATTGGAATACTGACCTGGTGTCTGATGGGTTCCTCTAAACTGAGGTGATTGGAGGATTGATCCTCTGTTGAGATGAGCATATCCAGAAATAGAAGAAGGAATGGTCGTCAATGCCAGAGCTAAAGAAATGTTTGTCTGTGCTGCATCAATGGCAGTAGAACTGATCCAAACTCTCCCTGCACTGGTTCCAGATGAGGACATTGTTCACATAACAGACCCAAAGCTTAGATATGTGGTTGGATATAGAAAATGAACATGACATGACATGTCTCAGCCCAAGAGGTCTTAGACCTCTTGGGTTGAGAACTCCTCAGATATAGATTTTCCTGCATTTCTCATTATGCACTCACTTACAGATCAGTCTCTCACCAAATTGTCTCCGTTTCTTATCCAGAAACACCTCGAAAGTCTTGCAGGATCTTCTAAAACAGTCAAGCGACTGCAATCAGGGGACCTACTAATAGAAACAATTAGCGGGAAACATTCAGAACATCTACTGAAAGTTACAACTTTTGCTGGTATTTCAGTAAAAGTTTCTCCCCATGGTATCCTAAACACATCTAAGGGTGTTATATCCAACTGGGATCCATCGAATGTCTCGGAGGAGGAGATAAGTCAAGAACTTCAGGAGCAAAATGTAATTGCAGTTAAAAGAATAATGATTAAAAAGGACAATACACTCACACCTACAAGAAATATTATACTCACTTTTAATACCCCAAACCTACCTTCTTCCATAAAAGTAGATTATCTTCTTTGCTGCATTCGACATAACATACCTAATCCATTGAGATGTTATAAGTGCCAAAAATATGGCCACTCTCAAACGGCATGCAGAGGAAACCTAGTTTGTCCCAACTGTGGGTCCTCCGATCACACTCAAAGTGATTGTTTGGCAACAGAAATGACCTGCCCTAACTGTAAAGGCAACCATCCTGCTTATTCTAGGACATGCAACAAATGGAAAACTGAAGAGAAAATTGTAAAATACAATGAAAATAAAGTAAGTTTTCAAGGAGCAAGGAAATTAATTGCTCCCAGTATTTCTAAATGTACATACTCCAGTGTGGCACAAAAATCTCAATCAGTGGCTACCCAAACTGATGTTACAGTCCCCTCCAGCACTTCAATATCTGACTGGGCTCGGACTGTTCTCTCTCTCTCGGCAACAGTCCAGTATCCCCAAGCACTTGAACCAGGCAAGCAATACTGCTCTTATAGTACCTGCAAAATCTCCTTCTCCTCCAATGATTGATACTACATCAAATAACAGAGGGTCAAACATAAAAAAGAATATTCAGGACACATCCATGGATACAATTGACTCATTCAGACAGGAAGACACAATATTAGAGATATATGCGAAAGAAGATATGGACACCGGTCGGCCATTCTTCTCCAAAAAAGAAAAACCGAAGCCTGAATGCCATAAACCAATCACATCAAAAAAACAGTCAGATACAGCTTCTTCTACTAAACACCAATAATGCCTTATATTCTACAATGGAATTGTAGAGGATTTCGTAGGAACCTTAATGATATTCAAGATTTAATTATCTGCTACTTGCCAGTTGGTTTTTGTCTACAGGAAACATATCTAACTTCTCAAATTTCTACTACCATAAAGAACTATTCTATCTATCGACAAGATCGTGATACTTCAAATGCTGCCCGTGGAGGTGAGACTATCTTGATTAGCTTAAAGATCCCAACCAAGCAAATTGTTCTACAAGCTGAAATTGAAGTTGTTGCCGTACATTTGATAGCCCAGATTGCGTTATGCAGTTACTTCACCTGTCTGTCTCTTGAGGGATTTCAATAGCCACCACCCCTTATGGGGATTGACTAAATTAGATAGGCATGGTCGACTAATTTAAACGTTTCTGGATAAGCAAAATCATACTGCTCTTAATACAAATCTACCCACTCGCATACAATTACCAGTTGGACAAACGTCTGCAGTCGATCTCTCAATATGCTCCCTGATTCTGTTTCCAATCATGGAATGGTCTGTCATGGATAAACCTCATGGGCAGTGACCATTTTCCGATTATTTGTGATCTGCTCATTGCACAACCACCTGTAGCCCAACCCTGCAGGAAATGGAAGTTCTCTCAAGCCAACTGGTTCAAATTTCAATCAGTTGTCACCCTTGATGAGCAATATATACAAACACAGTCAATAGATGAGGCCACAGATTACATCACTTCACACCTACTATCTGCAGCTGAATGTTTAATTCCATTGTCAAATCCCCAGTCCCGATGGCACCTTACCTATTGGTGGAATGAAGACTGCACAAAAGCAAAGAAGTTAAAAAATAAAGCATGGAATTTATTTCGTTGATCCCCAACTACAGCTAATCTTATCAACTACAAGAAGCTAAGAGCGAAAGCATGTCTCATTCAAAGGCAAGCCAAGAAAAATTCTTGGATTTGGTTTGCATCTACCATAAACAGAAACACTAACTCCAGGTTAATATGGAAGAAAATCAGGCAGATTTCTGGCAAATTTCCAACCACCCCTTCACCAATTCTTTCATGGAATGGGCAGGAACTCTCTGCTACCGAGGACATAGCAAATGCTTTAGGCAAAACCTTTGCCCAAGTTTTAGCGGCATCAACTTATTCTCCGGATTTTCAGAAAATAAAGACCAAGACTGAACAACGAGCCATCAACTTTCGAACCTCAGTTTTCCTTCCGTATAACCAGCCTCTTCAATATCATGAACTTCTACATGTCATTAAAACAAAATGCAACAGTGTCGCTGGGCCAGATGGAATATCTTACATTATGTTACAAAACCTTGGTGACAAAAATTTACAAATACTGGTGGTCGACTATAACCATATATTTATTAATTTAAACTTATCCCAGCTCTTGGCATCATGCCACAGTTCTTGCCTTTTTGAAACCCGGTAAAGATCCTACTAGTCCTAACAGTTATAGACCTATTTCCCTATCCAGTTGCCTCGGTAAATTACTTGAAAAAATGATCCATAATCGTCTTGTTTGGATCATTGAAATGCAACAACTAATTAGTAATAATCAGCATAACTTTCGTAAGAACAGGTCCTCCTTAGATCTCATGATCAAAGCTGAATCTGCAATTCATAATGCCTTTGTAAAAAATGAACATCTTGTTATGGTTTCCATAGACATAGAGAAGGCATTTGACACTACCTGGTGTCGCTGCATTCTCAGTGACCTCCATGCTATAGGTCTACGAGGCAACCTTCCTATATTCATCAGGAACTTTCTCCGGACTCGTTCGTTCTATGACATTTTTACAGGAAGGAGTGGTGCCACAAGGGTCTGTACTGAGTGCAACTCTTTTTTGCCCTTAGAATCGATTCCATCACAAAAGAACTTCCAAATACTGTTCAGATCTACCTTTACACCAATCTCTCTATTTCTTGCCCTTCTCAGAACATGAGCTCCATTGAACAGCAACTGCAGATATCTTTGAATAAAGTCCAAAGGTAGGTAGAGTTAAATGGCTATTGTCTATCACAGCAGAAAACTGTTACAATCCACTTTTGTAATCAACGGAAAATGCATACAGATCCTGAACTTCAAATGTCAAACTTTACCATTCCAGTGACTAACAACGTCAGATTCTTGGGATTAATCCTTGACAGGAAATTAAATTCCTTGAGCATATTAAATTTGTGTGTATATCCTGCCTCAAAAAGCTGAACATACTAAGAGCTTTATCTGCCTTGTCTTGGGAAGTAGACCATACATCTTTGTTGCTCTTATATAGAGCATTGATCAGATCCTGATTGGATTATGGTACTTCACTTTTTGATTCTGCCTTAAGAGTACACTAAGATTGCTGGATCCTATACAGCATTGCGGATTGCACTTGGTGTTTTCAGGACATCTCCTACTTATAGTTCGTACATTAAAGCTAATGAGCCCCCTCTTTACCTCTGCAGAAAAATGCTGCTTCTTAAGTATGCAGCCTGAATACAAAGTTGCTGGCAGCATCCTATTGAGCCATACCTCTTTAATCCACCACTGCTAAATCTCTATAGAAACAAACCCACTAAAATAAGACCAGCAGGCTTATGCCTTATTGAATTAACAGAGTTGGAATGTTCCTATTGTCAACAAGTAATGAATTACTCTCAAACACCATGGACTCCCCCTCTGCAACTAACCTGCAATACTTATCTTCACAAGTGGGGAAAGAATCACCTACCCATAATCAATGTGAAACAACTCTATGCAAGCCATATTCAAAAATATTCTGATTTTTTGCCAATATTTACTGATGGCTCCAAATCACATTCAGCCATTGGAGCAGTAGCAGTATTTCCTTCTGCAATCATTTCGGTTGCTCTTCCACCTGAGTATAGCAGCTTCTCAGCAGAACTCTATGCAATAAAATTAGCCTTCGAAAACATGAATCACTACCCTTCTATAAAATACGTATTATACACGGACTCACTGAGCTCGATTACAGCAGTGCAAAACTCTTCTTACAAGATCCTGAAAATTGAAGAAAGTCACCAATCAGTGACCTTTTGCTGGATCCCTGCACATTCGGGGATAAAGGGGAATGAACTAGCTGACAAAACTGCCAAAAATCCAACAACCTTTGATTTAACCTCCGCCCCCAGTCCCATCCTCTGACTATAATCACATCGTACAAACAACATGTTTCGTACAGTGGAAAGAGCAATGGCACACCCAAACCAATAATAAACTCTACCAATTAAAACAAGAACCAAAGCTTTGGCACTCTAGCGCGAACAGAAGAAGTGGTACTTGCACGGGCAGAAATAGGACATGCATCTGATACCTCCATCTACTGACAGGAGAGGATCCTCCTCAGTGTATACACTGTTCAGCACTTTTGACAGTGTATGTGAAACATATCCTGATTGAATGTCTGCACTATCAAAATGACAACATCCATCCTGTTTTCTCTGACAAATCTACGAGAACCGATGACATTATGACATATTATTGGCGAGGATGCAAACATCGATGAATTTTTTCTCTTTCTTAAAAAAAATAGGACTATACCCTAAATTCTAAAAGAACTTGGTAATAAAAAAGAAATACATTTGAATTTTGTTTTTAGCTTTTTCCTACGAATAGGTGCACTATAGCCTCGGCAGCTTATGTGCTCCTAAAACCCCATAACTAACACACACACACACACACATTAAGACTTTAAGGAGGGGGGCTTTGAGGTAGTGCTTCTCACTGGTAATCAGTAAAAAACAAATGCACAACTTTCACAGACTGCATGATGTGCAGCTTTGAGTTGTCATGGAGTATGAGCCCATCAGCTTCCAACATCTGTGGCCACTTCTGATGAATTTTGCAGGCATAATTTCTGATGAAGAAATGTTGCATAGTAGTCACCAGTTATAGATTTTTTTTTAAAAACTACAGTAAACCCCTGCTATTCGCGGGAGTTACGTTCCTGAGAAATGCCGCGAATACAGAAAACGCGAATACTGAGTTATGGTTCCCATAGTAATAAAGGGGTTCCGTTCCAAAGTATGAAATATATAAGAAAAACTAGTCTAAAATTTTGTCTCTGTATGTATTATATGTACCTTCATAATATGACTATGTACATAGACAGTACATAGTGAAATGCAAGCATATGGTATCAAATTAAAAATAAGAAACAATTTAATATTAAATGTAATATTTATTAGAAATTTCAAACCAGCGTCTTTGCTAGCTAAAAAACTTATCCCGCCAGTGCTATCACCAGTTTCGCTAAAGTGTTGATAAAGGAGTTTTGCCTTTTCATGAATGATGAGTGAATTTAACGGAATTTTATTTTTAGTTCGGTCTTCTATCCACAGATTTAAAGCCTTTTCCATTTTTCCTAATTTAACATCACGAGTTACAGAGCAAATTTTTGAAGCAATTAGCGCGTTTTTCACGGACAATACGGCGGATTTTTTCTTCCGATTTCTTGATTGATCGTACTGTTGACTCATTGATTTTATAATGTTTTGCCACTGAGGAGACACTTTCACCATTAGAAATTTTGTCTAATAACTCAATTTTATTCGCTAATGTCATCGCCTTCTTTGATCTTTTCGCATTTCCCTTGTTTTTCGTAGCCATATTTTTGTACGGGTTAGAAAGAACTTGTCCACAATAAGTCACTTTCTTCCGTTAAAACATTCGAAATGTTTTACACTGCAAAACAATAGATTTGTCACATTTGTAAGCATATCAATTTATAAATTGATAAATTTATTAAATTTATAAGCATATAAATTAAAAGCAAACGACGAGACCTTCCATGATAAGCGCATAACACATACTGAACAAGGATTAGCAAGAAACATCCACGCTCGCGATTTTGTCACTCCTCTCCCCCCACCCACTGAGCACTGTTTTGGCCGGGAAAGATAATTTTAGCCACGCCCATCTTTTTTTTATGGCGGAAAATGTTCACGGCGCTTTAAAATTCACATTTTTTCAGGTTTCATTTTATATTAAATCAGCCACCGCGAATACAGATACCACGAATAGCGGGGGTTTACTGTATTATGAAAACCCCAAACATGAAAGGTAGTGGAGCATATAGTACTTAGTGCCATGCATGGCTTGAAGGTTGAGAAGATGAAAGAAGATACTTGTTGATATTAGACTTCTGTGGATTATAATTTCTAGGAAATACATATGAAGAAAGGTTGTTCCAGAGAACAGAAGTTGAATGAATAAATGAGGAAGAAAAGTTGGTTCTGTGAGTCTGAAGTTGGACAGTAAAAGGATATTGGCTGGTTGCAGCATATTTGGACTGCCTTGTAAGGGAAATTCCCCAGGGGGCCAATTCAGAAGAACAGTGCCCATGGAAGTATTTATAGAAAAGGCATGCAGAAACAGAACATCTATGAGAGAGAGTGAAAGTGGTGGATCTCTGTTAGAGATAAGTCATTCATTAATTTAACCTAACTTCCCTCTTTTGAATGGAACCTAGAAGACAGAGGATTTGGAAGCACCACCCCAGATGTGGGAACAATATTCCATGGTAGGGTGGATTTGCGATTTGTACAGAGTTGAACAGCTGTTTAGAAGAAAAGTAACCCCAAGAGTGAAAGAGAATATTCAGTTTTTTAGATGCACAGGAAGCAATATTTGTATGTGCTTATGCTGAGAAATAGATTAGAAGTCAGGGTAATCTCCAGTAGAGATTATTGATTTTGTCTAGAAATCAGTCATAAATGTAGGAGCAGACGAATCCTTTTTGTGAAATATGACAGGACTGAGTTTTAAAAAGGTTGAAATCAACTTAGTCATCTTTGCCCCACTGGAGAATTATCTGATGATTGGCATTTAAGGAATTGGTAGAGGATATTCAAGAAGTTGAAGCTGCTTGTGCAGAGCAAGGATTCTCAAACTGGAATGCAATGTGCTATCATCAGTAAAACTATGGATAGGATTTCTGGTCAATGGAAGAAGGTCATTAATATACAAGAGGAAAAGAGTGGGGAAAAAAACTGAACCTTGGGGAACACATTAGAGAAGTTAAAGACAGAACCATCTACCATAACCTGCAGTGAGCTGTCAGAAAAAAAACTGGATATCCAATTACAAAAAATGGTTGGCAAACCATAAGATGGTAGCTTATTTAGAAGATATTTATGCTAAACACAATCAAGTCTTTGAAATGTAATGAGCAACTTCTTGAGTTTCACTAAACTTTTCCATTTAATTTGTCCACAGATGGGTAACATAATGAAGAAATCAACAGTGGATTGACACTGACAGAATCCATACTGGTGATATTGATTAGATGGATGATTTCTAGATAGTTTGAGTTGGCAGTTAATTGATTTCTCCATTATTTTAGAAAGAGTAGTAGTATTAGCCATGGAATGATAATTGGATGGGAGGGATTTGTCACCCTTTTTAGGAACTGGCTGCATATGCAAATTTCCAGCAGAGGGGAAAACACCTGTGGAATGAAAAGTGAAAAGGGCAAAACAGGAAGTAAGTTTAGGAGCACAGGTTTTAAGAACAAGTGGAGAAATACCGTCAGGACCTGGAGCTTTCTTAGGAACAAGATTGATCAAAATCCTTGATATCCTTTTGATGGAAAACCACAGGAGGCATTGGATGTAGTCTACTGGAAATAGTGGGAGGTGCTTTACCAAGATCATCAATACAAGAGGTGTAAGAAAAATAGGATGCTAGCAGGACAGGTTTATTTATGGCTGACGTGAAGTGGCATCAGGTTTTGACAGATATGGGGACAGAGATTTATTAAAAGTTGTGGCCAATAGCTTTGGCAAAAGACCAGAATGCTTGGCTACCGTTTGGATAAGAAGGAAGTTTTCTACTCTTAGCCTGTTTGAAATCTAGTTTGGTCTGATTAATATCTGCTTTATAATTGTTGCAAGTTTTGGTGTAGGCAGAAAATGAACCTGATGATTTTAAAACAAGGCAATGATGATATGCAACATTCTTCTCTTGAACAGCCTTAGCACATTTATTGGAAAACCAAGGTTCAGATAAAGGAAAAGATTTTAAGTTTGAGTGTGGAATAAAGGATTCCATCCCTACAAAAATAATATCACGGACACTATGAGCAAAATATTTGTAACAGAGTAATCCAACCCGGGAAAAGAAGAAAAGAAATCTTGTGAATTATCCCAATTTGTACTCTTGTAATGCCAAACAACACGAGTTGAGAATGGCCATGAGAGAAAGGCTCCATTGGAGAAGAAACCATCACCAAGTTGGGATCTGAAGTGCCTAGAGGATCACTCGCTTTGACTGTTTATGATTGTCTGGTATTATGGTAGGTAAATGAACAATCTGTGCAAGGTCATTAGTAATTGCAAAAGCCTCAGTATCTTGACCAGCTGGGCCTGTGTGACTAGAAAATGGAAGCCAACTGGAGTTGTGAATGTTAAAATCACCAAGGAAGATTACTCACTGTTAGAAGTTAGACTGAAGAAAGTAAAGTTTTGAAAGAGGATGTCAGAGTTTCAAGTGATTAGTGGAATTTGGAGAATGATAGAGGCAACAGATGAAATTAACAGAATGTGATAGAAAGATTAAGCCAGAGAAGATCAAAAAGAGGAGATTCCAGATTATTAAGTCTAACAGGGAATATCAGAGCAGACATATGCACAATTACCACCTTTGAAGTGAAATGAATTATATATAGCAAATAACAACTGAGATGAGCAGTGGTTGGATCAACTGATCACTGAGATTCTGTTAGAAAAATTACATGAGGTTTGACAGACTAAGTGGAAAGGATATCATTGAGACACAAATATAGTTGTGAAACGAACAAGGAAGTGTTTGGGAGGTTCTAGATTTTTTTGCAGATAAGGTTTTCTATTACAGGTCGACCATCACTAATCTGACAGCGTTGGGATCTGTGGGGTGCTGGATTAGTGAGTTTGCAGATCGCTGGTGGTTATTTTAGCGCATACATTTTACCCAATAGCTAACCACTTCCTTCTACCTTTAACATGTTGACTGCCAAGCTAGTTTAAGAAAAAAATTCCCCAGGGGGCCAAAAAATATTTAGGAAATAATTTGATTAGTAATTCAAAAATAAATATTGTAATGTCAGTGTTGTCATTTTTTTCTGGGTGGAGGATCCAAAGCTTGAACTGAACTGACCTTTCCACAGCATCCCAAAGATGCTCCACAGGATTCATGTCCAGTGAATGGAGAATTCATTCCATGGTAAAATCTGCAGAATGCTCTTCAAACCATATTCGAGTCACCACGGCTCTGTGGAGAAGTGCATTGTCCTGTGGGTGCACAATGACCATGAAGGGATGTAGATGGTCTGCAAGGATAGATATGTAACCTGGACCATTCAGAGATGCATCTAGATGTACCAGAGGTTCCAACGTGTGCCAGTTGAACATGCCCCCAGACCATTACCGACCATCCACCTGTCTGAACAACTTCATGCAGTTTCCGCCAGATATGCACCCTCCCATCCTCTCGAAATAACTGGAAATTAGCATTAGTAGAGGCATTTGATGCAAAAAAACAAGCTTATGCAGCATCAGCCAAAAAAAAAAAAAAACCACTTCCACTTCACCTCTCTGTTCGTTCGAAATACCTGTCCAGCTGAGCCTTAAACTTATTTAGGCTATCAACTTCCATGACAAGGGATGGAAGTCTGTTCCACCAACCAACCACCCGCTGGCTAAAGGCAAATTTCCACACGTCTATCCTACATCTGTCTTTCCTCAATTTGAATTTATGCCCTCTCAGGTGATTATTCTGAGCAAGCGGAAGAATCCCATCAGCATTGAGCATGCTCAAACCATTCAAGGCTTTATACACCTATCAAATGGGACTCGTTGGACCAGGAGACCAGTCTTCAGTAATCTTAAGTCCAGTGCCGATGTTCTTTCACCCAGTTGAGGTGTAGAGTCTTGTGTCATGGTGTTAGCAATGGGACTCTGGTGGGTTGCTCCTATAACCTATTGCAGCTAATAATCGACTGATGGTCTTGGTGGAGATGTTTCTGGCATCTCCCTTGTTGACGTCTGCGGTGATTTGTGCCACTGTTGCTCTCCAGTTGACGGAAACAATGCGAGACAGACATCGATGGCCATGTACATTTCCACCACTTTTCTCTGCCTACAGTGCTGTCCACGATGAGATGTTATTCCAGAGATGGGTTATTCCTGATATACTCTTGATACTGCCGAATGGAGATAATGAAATTTCTGTACCACATCTGCATTTGAGTGACCCATGCATTGGGCACCCACTATCACCCCTCTTTCAAAGTCTGTTAACTCACAACGTTTATCCATACTGACATCGAATTACCATCTACATGAATGCAGTGAACCCTGCCAAGCAGCGGGTTTGTCTACTAGTGAGAGGGGAATGATAGCATCTTGTTGCCCAGGAACCAGGTATCCCATGAATTCTCTCCTTTCAGTGTATTATCTTGGTGTTGACCAACACCAGATAATACACTGCACACTTCTCACAAGTCAAAAATTTGTGTTAACACTTGACATGTAAACTTCCAAATTTGTTAAAATATTTTTATTCTTATATTGTAATCTGACCTGAAATGATATCACTATCCATTTTTAAAAGCCTCTTTACAAACATTCAATGCAGGAACTCTGTTTCAAGCATAATAATGTTGAAGTTAAGTATTATCCTGATAATGTCAGTAACACAGCTTTATGGAGTGAGGAGCATGCATTACTTTCAGAATAGCCCTTGTATTTATGTTATTCCTTATACTACATAACTTTTGTGAAACCCTATGTAGATAAATTGAATTGCTAAAAGTATCCAGTCACACCTGAGATTAGGGAAAATTGAATCATACCTACCATCCCATGTCAGGAATAGGTATGAAAGTAACTGTTCATCGTAAGAGTAAGTGAACAGTGAAATAAGGTAGTGGGTCAAGGCATTGAGCTTAGTGACTTCCAGTAGGGGGTAATATGGCATCCTCATTGTAGGAGGGTGAGCCTGTCACCACCAAATACGGAGGATGTGGAAAGGTCAGGGAATGACCACCGCATATTCCCGGAGCAATATGGCCTTAGTTGCTAATGCTCCTAAAAAAAAAAAAAAAAATCATTGTAGGATGCTATATTACCAATCAGGTTCTGTTGTGCTATTGTAGCAAAGCTGTGATGTTGCTACCATGGCCAAGAAAAATTGGGGAAAGACTACAGAAATTGAAAGAAAGATTTTATTTTTATTATTATTTTTATTTATTACAGTATTATTATTTTTTGGGCAGTGCAGCAAATCCTCTGGCTTCTTTGTGCTATATGGCTAATGATAATACTACATCACAGTACATATTTTTCTGATCTAATGTTGTGTTCAGGTCTGGTGGATTACAGGAGAACATTAATTACCAGATTAATGTGTGCCATCCAAAATGCAAATTGTGGCAAAGGTGTTTTTAGCATCTTGTGGCTTGGGCTCCAACTGTTGGTGGTCATTCTGCTTAAACAATGAATGCCATGTGGCAGCAGTATTGGACACCAATAGCAATATGGGGAGGGCTGTTTTCTGTTTCAACATAAGTTTACTATGTCTTACTATACAGCCTGTAGTGACTTGGCTTGAAGACGGTCTGCCTAGAGTTCCAGACTTAACCCCATTGAACACCTTTGAATTAACCAAAGTGTCATCTTTGGACCAGGCTAACACACCTTAATCAATAGCTCAATTGATTGCTATGTTGAGAAATGGACTGAATTACCTCCTCCTTATCATCAAAAATAGGTTCGACGGCTAATGACAAAGATACAACATGCAATTAAGAAAAAAGGTGGATTGGCACATTAAATGTGTCAATAAGAGGTTCTTTCAAACATGCAAGTGGGTTACTTTTGGCATTATATTGTAAATTTTATGACTAGAAATAATCAGAACTTGTAATGTGAATATAACAGTTCCTTTTGTCTAAAATAAGCAAGGTTACTTGCTTACACTGCAAACACCCATTGACCCCTGGGTGTCTGTCAACCATTATTTTGGAAAAAGATTAAATAAAAATTTTTAGACATGCTTAGAAGTGTTATTTAAAGTGATTGAAATTTATATAATCCAAATTTTGTGTGTAATTTATTATTGACAATCTTGATGGAATTTGATTTTAACTGCTGTAGTAGGCCATCTCCAGATATCCAGTAGTTATATGTTAGGTTTTAATCACTAATCAGTTTTTTTGTTTACAAAAAAGCAACATTATTTTCATAGGCACATCACATGTTCATAATTGAACCCTTTTATCTTTTAGACTACTTAAAATGAGTGATATAAACAAACACATCCACATGTTGGAGTCAAAAATTCCAACAATAACAAATATTGCAAAGACAGTTTGTTTACATTTAGGAAGGAGGACACTTTCAACATTTATTGCAATTTCTGTTATAATGATTATAATAAAATAAAACTGAAATTATACTATGGATTGTCTTTTGAATCATCTTTTATTGTAAACTAATGAAAGAAATTATGAAGTTCAATTAATGAAGAATGATGCAAAGCAGATGAAAAGAATTTTTCTCTCCCACCCATCCCTTCAAAAAAAAAAAAAAGAAGTTATTTCCTGTTACAATTTTTCTGGCCATGCTAGTTTTTTTGTTTATTTTTTACCCGCCATAATTCTATCAAGAGGGCACTATCTGGGGAAGGGTAGTAAATAGTTTGTTTCAGGTCCTTTAGTTTTTAACTTGGTAAGTATCTTGCTATGGTTGTATATGGTTATAGTTTTCCAACCCAGCCTAATTAAGTGGTTATTGAAATCAGGGTCCTTTGATTATTTTGTTTGCTAGGCTTCATGATTTTTGACAGGATAGGTCTCCCAGCAGACAAAATCCTCCTTCATATAACTTTTATTTTAACTTATTTTATTGGGTTTTATTTTATAAATGTCCTAAAAATGCTAGCTGTGAGGAAATAGTCTCAGAAAATATTGTTCTTTCATAGGCATTTTTCAAAATTTTCCTTCAGATTCATAAATGTTTGTTAATTACAAATCATATCTGATTGCATTCTTTGATTTTACTTGATTTGGCACTGTTTGTGCATTGTTTTATGTGATTTTGAGCCCCTGTCACCTTGCAAATTATAAATAAACTTATATATTGTGATATTTCTGCACTCAGTGTTTTCATTCTTGTTTTTATACTAAGCAAACCTCATAGCATGCTGTGATTTTGGCTCTCTTGCACAGTCAAAACTGAAAGCATGATTCACCATTAAAAGAAACTAACATTAACTTTCTAAAACCTGAAAGAATAATGAATCATTTAATGTTGCTTTCATAAAAATTAGTTAAAAAAAATATAGAAGTTACAATTTAAAAATAGGGAGTCACTTATCAGACACCCTGTATTAAACTCCATTATGTTTAATTTGTGCATTTCAGTTGACCTCTGGCATGTCCAAAAGAAATATTAGCTACAGTATATTATTTTTTATATTTTTATTCTGTATAATTTATTCAACTATTTAGTTTTTATTATTTATCCAGTTTTTTTTTTTTTTTTTTTTTCTTCCCTGTTTTCTTTTGTTGTGTGTGTATATATATATATATATATATAGATTTCTACTCTGCTGAAAATCTGTAAACATTGGACCTAAATATTCTGGCTTCCAGGGTTGGCTCCAGCCAGAAGAATTTTTCGTTTAACATTTGGACCTGCAATATTATAAAGAAGTGAGTTTTTCCAAATTTTTTTCCCCCTAATATGTTCTAGTATAATTACAGCTCAATTTTTCTTTATTGACAACATTTAGTGTGTATTTTAGATTTATGTTCATGTTTATTAAAAAATGGTCTGCAGGATGATGTGAATTGGGAGTAGCAACTGATTTTTCCCTCACTTTTCCCATGCTATAAGTCAAGGCTATCTAACTGATGGCCTCCAGGTATTCATATGCTTCTTGAGGAGTTCCTGGTGATCTGATCCATTCTGATCTGGGTGAGTGTCTTTGTCTGCTTGTGATCAGTTGTTTTTTTAGTCATTATTTCAACCTTCAAAAATATGTTAATGTTTAACCACACTAAACTCCTCCCTCCCCCCCCAAACAAGGAAGGGAAAAAAAATTGTAACTATTAGTTAATTGAGATATTTTTTATATCATACATTTTAGCTGTTTTTTTTTTTTATATTAGTTATTCTTGATAATTTACTGTATTGATTAAACAGGTCTTTGCCTGTGTAATTTTTTTTGAAATTTCTTTTCTTAATTTTGTATTGAAAAATGAATTAATAACATAAGAAAAAGAATAAAGCAAATACAAAAAAAAGTAAAACAAATATCAGTGGATGCAACACATTACCAACTGTATGGCATGTTGTCAGAATATAAGAAAATTAAAAGGTATGGAAAAAAAAAAAAAAAAAAAATATATATATATATATATATATATATATATATATATATATATAATTTAAAAAAAAAAATTCTTGTTATACTCCGGCACTACTGCCAGGTTAAAGGAGTTTACAATAAATCATATTTAGAAGTCACAAGCTTGAACCACTGCATCCTTGCTCATGACCACTTGGCTACGTCAGGCTTTATGTTAGCAGAATAGCAAAGTAAGAAATGAATATAAAGAAAAATCAGTTCTTACAAGAAAAAGAACAGGGGAAGGAGAAATAAATTGAGAATAAGAGTGTTCTATTGACAATTGAATGAGTGAACAATTGAATATATATGTAAAAAAAAAAGTGTATTCTGTGTTACGACTTTTTTTTTTAAGCATTTTATCACTGAAATATCTAGTACAGAAATAGTAGCAAACAGATACTATGTCACTTTTCTCAAAATTTGAGAATATGAACCTCTCACCAGAATTTTGAACTTTTTTTCACTATTTTGCCAGCTAACCAAGCTGTTGTTTTATCGATAATGCTAAACTGTAAGACTATCTTGTTAAATGAATACAGTATTTTGTCTGAAGTCTTATCAGAAATTAGGCCCATATATGATTCAGTAGCTTATGTTCGTGGATGCAAAGGTTTTATTATTTACAGAAAACTTAATTAGTCCTTGAGGCTGTCACAGGCATTCTCTTATGTACGTCACGTTGGGCTTTGCTACCTGGGAGTCTAAAACACTGATAGAACTGATATTCAGATGATACTCAAGTCATGTGGACATAATTTCAGAGAAGTCTGGTCAGTCTGTGAGAACCAAATCCTCTGTTTGCACCTTCACGATTGATGGGACTGTTAATTAACCCTGGGTATAAACCCCATATGTAAATCCTGAACATAGTATACTGGAGGTGGCCACCCAAGTGTGAACCAACGTAAACAGGGGTCAGGGTGTGAAGCACACACCACACAGAAATAATGTCCTTCTGTGTTACTGGACAATATTATATGATAGATGACTCTCAGCAACCAGTGCAATACCAGCACTTTGCTTAGTGGAGGCTTGAAGTGGTGGAATCCACGTTCAGTCTCCAGAGCAGCAAAGCTCCGGCAACTTCCCCCCCCCCCCAAATCTCTTCTATCATGTAGTATGATTGACATCGTTTGAAGTTATGATGAACATCATGTGTAAGTTAAGTGTGTTAGTTATCTGCCAGCACCAGGGGTTTCCCCTATCTCTGCATTGTATTCTCTGTATGTGTGACACAGAACTCTGTGGAGACCAGAGATTTAAAAAGTGTGTGGGAAGTGATTTATTGTGTAGTGTTATGTTCTGTTGTTTCTCTGACCATTTAGCTGTTGGGCTCCTATTGGGACTCAATATTGCCCACACTTTGCCATAAGGAGGCAGATCAGACTCCCAGTAGATTATTTAAGTACTCTGGCAGGCCCTGTCACCTAATATCTGAGGATTTCAGTGGAAGACCTATATAAAAAATGGGGGGGGGTGAACAATAGAAATTGGAGAGGCTGAAAGGGGTTTGCAAAAAAGCGGTTGGATTTAGAGGTTGGTTAGAATTTGGCGGCATTGTTTTAGAGGCGTATTCAGTCAGTTTAGTTAGTCGGAGGGGGAAGACTGAAGGCTGGGGGGAAATAAGTAGAAGGATCGGGATGATATAGTAGGTGATGAACATCATGGCGAAATCCAAACTTCCTTACATTTCAATGGTATAGCTCTAAAGTGCTGTTTGTAGGCTGGCTGTCAGATAGTCCACTGGACTGAACCTATTGGTCACTCTCTAGGAGGCTTCCAGATCGGCTTGTGTATAATGTCGCTGCCTCAACTCTGCAAGATAGTAACTGGAGGGAGTTCGGTTAGTGTATGTTTGGGGGGGTAGAATCATCGAAGCCATGTTTTGCCAAGGAGATGGGTATATTCTTGCTGTGCTTGCACCATATCCAAAAATTTCATTATTTCATGCTTGTCCTCCCCACCTTTTCTTACCGAATGCAACATGAATTGTTAAACTAATAGATCTAAACCTTCCAAACACTTCCTCCTCTATTTCACAAACATATGGTCTCAGTTCCAATCTCGGTGATGTCCATTTCCACTTACAGTATACTAAGCTCCACTTTTTCTAATAGAATGTCAATAATTGGTTGATTCAACCACTGCTCACTCAGTTTTCCAACTATTTGCTGTACAATTCCTTTAATTTCAAAGGTGGTACTAGTGCATATGTCTTTTCCAATACTCCCTGTCAGAGACTTAGTAATCTGGAATCTCCTTCTTTTTGATCTTCTGGCTTAAAATCTTTCTATCACATTCTGTTCATCTGTTGCCTCTGCTCTATCATTCTCTCCCAACTCCATTAATCACTTGGAACTCGTTGACTTCCTCTGTTTGAAACTTGACTTATCCAATCCAACTCTCCTAACAGTAAGGTAATTTTCTTTGGTGATTTTAATTTCCACAATTACAGCTGACTTCTGTTTTAGTCACAAGGATGGTCCAGATAATGAGGCTTTTGCAATTACTAATGACCAAACGCAATTAGGTAAATGATTGTTCATTTACCTACCAGAATATCCGACAATCATAATCATGCAGCCAACACACTTGATTTTTTTTCTCACAAAGAACACTTCTAAGTACACAGTTAAGGTGAGTAGTTGTCTAAGCACCTTGACATTCTTGTCAATCCATAAGCTTCCACCTTATGGATTGCCAACTTTTTTATAATTGAGAATCCAGTTTTCTTTCTGACCACTCATTGCAGGTGATGATAGATCGCTGTCTGTCTTCTAACTTCTCCACCAATGCAGGTATTCTCCAAGGTTCAGTTCTTTCTCCCACTCTTTTTCTCTTCCATATTAATAACCTTCCATTAACTGGAAATCCTGTCCATAGTTTTTGCTAATGATAGCACATTGCATTCCACCTTCCATTTTGAGAAACCTTGCTCTGAACAAACAGCTTCAATTTCTTGTACATACACTACCAATCCCTTAAATGCTGATCTCCAGGTAATTCTCCAGTGGGGCAAGGATAAATTAGTTGATTTCAGTCCTTCTAGATTTAGTCATATCCTATATCTTGCGAAAAGGATTCCTCTGCTCTTATGCTTATCTTCAATGACACTGATTTCTAAATGAGGTCACATTAGGGATTGCTCTGAGTTCTAATTTCTCTCTTGGCACAATCACAATAGATCTAAACCTCCCAAATATTGCTTCCTCTGCATCTAAAAAATTGGGTTTTCTCTTTTGCTTTCAGCCTTGCTTTCCTTCCAAACAGCTGTTCACTCTGTACAAAATTGCAAATCTGCCCTATCATGGAATATTGTTCCCACATCTGGGGCAGAGCCCACAAAACCTCTCTCAGGCTTCTAGATTCCATTCAAAAGATGGCAGTTAGATTAATTAATGACTCATCTCTAACAGATTCTCTCCACTCTGTCTCAGACGTTCTGTTTCTGCTTCATGCCTTTTCTATGGATATTTCCATGTGCACTGTTCTTTTGAATTGGCTTCTATAATTCTCGCGGTCTCTTTCAAAGCAGTCCAAATGTGTGCCACAACAAACCAATATCCTTTTACTGTCCAACTTCAAACTCACAGAACCAACTTTTTTTTTCTTTATTTATTCATTCAACTTTCATTTTCTGGAGCAACACTCCTTCACACATATTTCGTGAAAATTACAATCTACAAAAGTTCATGTCTAATTTCAACAAATATCTTCATCTTCTTAACCATCAACCCATTCGCGGTACTAAGTACTGTAGGTTCTAATACCTCTTGTGTTTGGAGTTTTCATAAAAAAAAAATTGTATGTAATCAAGTCACAAAACTAGGTTACGCAAGAGAAGTCAGATTATGAGAATTCTGTGGCAACAGATGCAAAGAAAAACAGTAATGACTTATTTACTTATGTAATGCTAGAGGCATGGGGATGAATCAGATTGATCCACTTGGTATCAATGGTTCGACCGTTGTTGATACTGCTTAGGTTGCTTACCTACTGAGTGAGTATTTTGCGGAAAGTGGAAGAGAAATTGTTGAAATCATAAGAAAAGCACTTTGGTCTATGGGATTACTAGGTGCATGTATACTTTTGTGTACACCAATGCTAGGAGTTTGGTAAATAAATTTGATGAATTTGAGGTATTTCTCAAAACATCAAAGGCAGAAATTGTTGGGATATCAGAGACGTGGTGTCACACAGATATAAGGAATGCATAACTGGAATTTGGGTACAATGTGTACAGAAAGGATAGACAGGAAGGGAGGAGGGGTTATGCTATTAGTTAAGAAACACATAAAATCCAAGGAAGTGAAGCCAGTCGACATCGCTGGACAATGCAGTGTCGAGTCAGTTTGGTGTGACAAGCATTGGGAGATCAAAATTGAGAGTAGGAGCGTGCTATAGGCCTAATGACTCTGATGAGTATAATAAGAAACTGTACAGGGAAATAGTGGGCAGTAAATCAGAGAGTCTTATGATGGGGGATTTTAATTTCCCAGATATCGACTGGTATTTGTGGGTTGGTCACTCACACTAGCAAGGCTTTTGTGGATTTATTGGATGATTGTATTCTACATCAGCATGCTCGGGAGGCAACTAGAGGGAGTAATACTCTTGATTTGATTATCAGTAGTGCTTCTTCATGCATTAAGAATCTGCAGATAAAGGAACCACTAGATGGCAGTGATCACAGTGTGCTGAAGTGGGATTTACTCAAAGAGGTAACTACCATCAGGGGTAAAGGCGACTACAATGGTCTGAGGCAGTATTTAAATTCTATACAGTGAGACCAACTGATGATGTTACCAACAGCAAATTCAAAATGGGAAACATTCAAAGAACTTATCTTGGAAGCTACTAGGCTTTACATACCAACTAAGAAATATTGTTCAAGGTTTAGGCTTAAATGGATGTCAGATGAACTAATGAGACATATGGCAGAGAAGAAAAACGCATGGGTTACATATAAATTAATGGGTGACATGGAAGCCTATGATAGATATAAGCTGCTCTGTCACAAAGGACATTAGGCAGATAGAGGCAGATTATGAGAAATCTTTGGCAAAGGATGCAAAGAAAAAGAGTTCTTTACCTATGTAAACTCTAGAAGGAAAGGGATGAATCAGATTGGTCCACTGGATATTGATGGTTCAACAGTTGAGGATCCTGCTCAGGTGGCTAACAGACTAAATGAGTATTTTGCATCTACATTCACACATGAGGAGTTATTCAGGAAGGGGAATGCCAGAGGTGAAGTAAACTCTGGCACTGAGCTAGATGATTTTTGTAATAACTGAGAGGAAAGTGAAGGAGAAATTGTTGAGGATAAACATAAAAAAGGCACCTGGGGTGGATGAGATCTATCCAGTTATACTAAGGGAGGCAGCAAAGGAAGTAAACAAACCCTTATACATAATTATATGAGAGCTTCTTTGGAAGACTGCTGCCCAAATTGGAGCAGTGTGGCATTGGAGGCAAATTGCTGCTATGGATATAAAGGGATGGTTGAGGGGGAGAAGACAGAGTGGTAATCAATGGACACTGCTCATCGTGGACTAATGTTATTAGTGGAATTCCTCAGGGTTCAGTGTTGGGTCCATTGTTGTTTTCTGTATTTATAAATGATATTGATGATGGTATATCAAGCTTAATGTGCAAGTTTGCAGACGATACAAAGGTTGGCAGGGTTGTTAAGGACATTGCTTACTCTATGCTGCTGCAACAGGATCTGGAAAGGTTGAGCAGATGGGCTGAGAGGTGGCAAATGAAGTTTAACATTGACAAATGTAAAGTACTACATATGGGAAACAGTAACCCCAGAGCAACGTATCAACTCTGGTACTACACTGACAGTGGTAGAGAATGAAAAGGACCTGGGGACCTGCCTGCACAATTACCACCAGGTAATTGTGCATTAATCCCTTAATTAATGGGAGTTAATGGGAATTTTTCTAGCAAGGATAAGGAGGTGATTATTCCCTTGTATAAGGCAATGGTCAGGCCACACCTTGAGTACTGTATACAGTACTCAAGGTGTGGCCTGACCATTGCCTTATACAGTTCTGGAGACTTCATTTCAAGAAGGATGTAGAGCTGCTGGAACGAGTACAGAGAAGGGCAACAAGATTAGTGAATGGAACAAAGGGTTACTCTTACGAAGAAAGGCCTAAGTTTTGCAAATTAGTGTCTGGAGACTAGGCACCGGCGAGGTGATCTGATAGAAGTGTATAAAGCCTTGAATGGTTTGAGCATGCTCAATGCCAATGTGATTCTTCCTCTTGCTTAGAATAAACACCTGAGAGGGAATAAATTCAAATTGAGGAAAGACAGACGTAGGATAGATGTGCAGAAATTTACCTTTAGCCAGCAGGTAGTTGGCTGGTGGAACAGACTTCCATCCCTTGTTGTCGAAGTTGATAGCCTAAATAAATTTAAGGCTCAGCTGAATGACCGGAGGGGTGAAATAGGAGTGGTGTTTTTTTTTTTTTGTTTTTTTTTGGCTGATGCTGCATAAGCTTGCTTTCTTGCATCATGTGCCTCTACTAATGCTAATCTGTTAGTTATATTATTGGAGGAAGTGATGGAAGTAAGCAAACCCTTAGCTATAATTGTGAGCACATCCTTGTATTCACGAGAGGTCTCTGCAGGTTGGGGATGTGCGTATGTATCCTAAATTCACAAAGGGGAATTAAAGGTTGACATGAGTACTTATAGGCCTGTTAGGTTATAATTTTGTTCCAAGGAAAATAATGGAATCACTGGGAAAAAAAAAGTGTTGCAGGATCATATAGACAAGGCTGCAATTATACTTCAGACACAGCACGGGTTTGTTAATGGGAAATCTTGTCTGAGCAATTTGAGTGGATATTATGATGTGGTCACAAAGGAATTGGATGCAACAAATTTTGATATCATACTCTTGGATTTCAGGAAAGTTTTTGATACTGTTGCACATAAAGACTGCTGTACAAATTTGAGCATTAAGGGCAAGTTGCTGCTTTAGATAAAGGGATGGTTGAGTGGCAGAAGACAGTGGTAAACAATGGACCTTCTCTTTGTGGAATATTGTTATTAGCGGGGTTTTTTTTATATTTATCAATGATATTGATGAAGTTGTCATGATGATGATGTCCTAGTTTGCAGTTGATACAAAGGTTTGCAGGGTGGTTAATGTTAGTAATGATGGCATCCTACTGCAACAGATCTAGAAAAGTTAGGCAGATAGAAAGATATGGCAGTTAAAGTTTACTTTGACACATGCAAAGTACTGCATATGGATGGCCGTAATTCCAGAGTAACATACCAACTGTTTGGTACTATGTTCAGGATAGTGGAAAAGGCATTTGCGAGGTGGTATGATTGAGGTGTTAAGTCTTTGAATGGATTGAGCAAGGATCAATGTTAATGGGATTGTTCATCTTGCTTCTGTGCACATAGGAGGGCAAAAATTCAAACTGAGGAAGATGACTGTAGAATAGATGCACAGAAGTTTGCTTTTAGCCAGCAGGTGGTTGATTGCTGGAACAAACTTTCAGCAGTTGTGTAAGTTGATAGCTTAAATAAATTGAACAAAAAACTAGACCAACTATTGGACGGAATGGTTAGGTGAAATGGGAAGGTTTTTTTTTTTTTTTTTTGCTGATGCCGCACAAACTTGCTTCCTTGCACTGTTTGCCAATGCTAAAACAAGGGAGCATCTTCTGCCTGAAATGCTTCCAATTTGATCCCGCTGTTCTTTTAGATACTCTCCCCCAAATATAAACTCATCAGCTAACAAACATGTAAAAAAAAAAAAAAAAAAATTAGTTTTGGGAGAGCAGACCAGTAATAAACTGAAATTGCGATTGAAGCCAGATAGTGACTGTCAGGTCTAATAATGAATAGAAAGAAAAAATTTACTTGTCTGAGCACACATTAATGTGCTTATAACTCATAGAGAAATATTACATATTAGAGAAATTGAACGGCATGATATAGTGCAGTGCTTCTCAAACTTTTTTGGAGGGCCAGGGCTTTTTTTAGCCCACCAATATAAAGTGAAGCTAAATAACTGAAATGAATATTTGTCTGTTTGCCTCCAAAAACGTAAATGCAGCCCTGCATGTATGTGTGTGAATTATAAAGAAAACTATTTACTGCACTTTATTCCTTCTTCGTAAAAAAATTACAACTACATAAATAAAATCATTTATAGTCACTTAAATTAAGTCATAAAAATTAAAGTTAATTACATAAGTCATGATATTAATGGAAATAGTTAATTATATTTTAATATTTAATGCGATGGATGAGCTTGGTGGAGATTTATTAGCTTTTCAATATTAGGTTTAATATCTGTAAGTAGAAGTCGTAAATCGCCACGTTTAACAACATCCAGACAATTTCTTTGTTTTGTCAGCAGTTGAGATATAGCACTGAAACTGGTTTCGACTAGATATGATGTTGAAAAAGAAATAAGTAATTTTTTTACAATTCCCCACAATGCAGGATAATGGTCAGGGATTTTCTTTCGTAACCAAAATTAATATGAATTTTGAAATTTTGGCTTCAATTCAACTTCATTTTGTAACTCAATCAATTCTTCTACAAAATGTTCACCATTGTCATTATTTAAAAAAGGATTTATAACCCAATCTGTAATTTTCAAATTAAGGAGATCTTCGAACCTTTCCTGCATATCTCTTTGCAACATTTCTAGATGATTACAAAAAGTTAGGTTCATCAGCTATTTTTTATTTTTTCTCTATTTCCAGCAGATTTGGAAATTGATACAATTCACGTCATCCTACGTTGCACATAAAAAGCTTTAATTTTGAAATAAATGCTAAAATTTGAGTTTTCAGCTTGTAACTCTTAATAAGAGTTACATCTTGTTCTTGTAAATGTAAGTTCATTGAGTTGAATCTAGTAAATAAATCTGCACGATAAGCAATCAGTTTTCATTTTCTTGAGGTCATTACTAAGGTCGTTGTTCCTATCTTCAAAAAACTCGACAACAGTATCAAAGAGTTCATAAAATCTGTTGAGACAGTTTCCTTTTGACAGCAACTGAACCTCGGAGTGAAATAGCAATCGTTCAAAATCTTCACTGTTTTGATCACAAAGCTTTCGAAATATACGATCATTCAAAGAATGTGCTTTAATTTTGTTTATAGCAGTAATAAGTTTGTAGAGAATTGTGCAGTTGATCACCAGGTTTCTTCGCAACTAAATGCTGACGGTGAATGACACAATGAACAGTAATAATATTTGGCATAGCATTTTTTAAATAACCATAAAACCCTTGTAATGGCCAATCATTGATGGTGCTCCATCTGCCCCCTGTCGCCTCCTTTCATGCCTAACGCCCCCATGGATAATTCAAATGCCCCCCAGGGGGCAATATCGCCCACTTTGAGAAGCACTGATATAGTGACTGTTGTTCCCATTTCTCATACAATACTTAATCATAGAATGTTTGATTTATATAATGGTGCAGCAGCAGATAGTGTTTTCTTCTCTTAACAGCTTGCACAATAATCAGTTAACATTATATATTTTAGATCGATTGAGTATTGATGATTTTACTTTTTTGAAAAATAATAAACATATATCATATCTGAACTCCTGTTTCCAGTGATCCATTCAATTTTCTAGTAATCCATTCAATAACTGGTATCATTTCATGCAAATTGTTAATATTTCTCACATTTAAATGGTTAACTGATAAGTATTGATAGTATTTGATACTAGTATTAGCCATATAGTGCAAGGAAACCACATGCTTTAGCCACTAGCTCAAAAAATGAATTAAAAATAAATAAAAGAATAGCTAAAATAAACAGTCTTGTTTCTCTCCTCACCTACATAACTGTCCATCTGGCTTTCAATTTCCTCAAGCTGATGACTTCAACTACTCATGGAATAGTTTATTCCTGGTATTAACAGCTTCCAAGCTAATGTACAAGTTAGTGCAATTGCATCATTTCAGTACATAGCCAACTACTTAAGTAGTTATAAATTGGCATCATTAAGTATATCTCATATTGTGAATACCTTCATAATAAGTTGCCATGATATTGCGCTACCTCAAGTAAGTAACACTTCACCATAGGAGAAGACTATTGTTACTTATTCTCGGTGGATACCATCACCCATGCGGCACCATTTCGGAGCTTATTGGCTCCTCATCAGTGGGTGGGCCTGGTGTTGCAATGATGACAATCCAGTTGTGAAGTATAAATCCACAAGCAGCTTCCAAGCTGTAATAAAATTTTGTACAGCCCAAGCTAAATCTCATTACTTGTAGTTTGAATTTAATGTCCATAATTCTGGAATTACAACAGTGACAATTTAATCTTTATTTTATTATCCCCTCTCAGACTCTTATATGCCTTTATTGTGATACTTGGTTGATACTCTAATTCCTAAATAGTTCATTAAGTCATTCTCTGTGTCTGTACCATGATAAAAATGTCCCGTGTACTGGAACGTTTTGACTTCAGTATAGAACCAAGGAGTTCTGCAGATTCCTTAGATAAATTTAAATCTCTTACCAGATCATTGAGTTTATGCTGTGAGAACAATTAAGGGCTGGACTCAATATCTCCAGGTGTGTAGACTTCAGTTTCATCTTCAGAAGCATTTTCTGCTGCAATATAAGCGGAGGGCATGAAATTGGCAACTGATGAGACTGGTCTAATGGAAGATAGAATATTAGGATACATAATGCCCTTCTTACTCTCTGCATTATATCCCTCCACATTAACTAAGCAAAAGCAATAGCCATCACAGTGGTTTTGTAGGCTCTTGCTAAATCATTGGAATTGCAACTGGCATGGCCTTTTTAACATTTTTCCACAATCCCAGTGCTTCAACACAGTTTTGGCAAACTTTGTGTGGAGTCCATTGTTTATCTTTGGCACAGAGTTTCACTCTAAAATAAGCACAACACACAATTTTTAAATATTCTTTAATATCTTGTCTTTGCTTGAGTACTATATAACTTTCATAAATATACAGGGTGTCTCAAAAATATTGGTACAAACGTTTAGGGGAGGTAGGTAACATCTAAAGGAATGTGAATCGCATAGGAACCCATAACCGGAAACGTCACTGGAAGGTAGTAGCAGAGGCACAAGAAGCAGAAATGACAAGACAGTAATTAGTGGCAAACATTTGACATAATATTAACAATGGAGTAAGAGATGGATGCATTTCATAATGTTACAACAGATGCTCGAAGGTTCCACCATGAGACACGATGCATGCGTGACACCGATGCAACATGGTTGAACACACCTGGAGTTTCTTTGACAGTAGCAGCAGTGCAGACGAGTGTCGCCATGAGATCCATTTCCGTCTCCACAGGCGATTCATACACGATAGATTTGAGGGCCCCCTCAAAAAGAAATCAAGGCTCGATAAATCAGGTGAGCATGGGGGCCAGGCAACCGGTCCACCACGGCCAATCCATCGACGCCCAAAACGCCTGTTCAAATGGTCACGAACACACCTTCCATAATGGGCAGGTGCCCCGTCATGTTGAAACCAAGTGTTGCGTCTCACATTTGCTGGAACATCGTCGAGTAACCCTGGTAGAACTTGTTCAAGAAAGATCTGATATTTAGCGGAGTTCATGTGGGATGGTAACAGGTATGGGCTGACTAAGCAGTCATCGACCATACCTGCCCACACATTTATTGCAAAGCGATGTTGTGCTGCATGGGGGTGCACACCGTGTGGGCCCTCTGCTAATCCATACACTAGGCACATGTCTGCCAGCTCACAGTTCGTATATCGATGCATGCTCTTCATGTGGCGACTACTGCTTGAATGAGTAAACCAGAAATTTCCCCTCTCGCGAACTGATGAACAGTGCCGTGTACCGACTTATGGTGACGTTTCTGGTTATGGGTTCCTATGCGATTCACATTCCTTCAAATGTTACCTACCTCCCCTAAATGTTTGTGCCAATATTTTTGAGATGCCCTGTATATAAAAATAAGTTTGGTTTGCTCAAACACTTGCATGAAGACATTTTACTCACTTTTCAGCACAAGTCTGACACGATAACCTCAAAAAAAACTGAGCTGGCACTGAAAAATACGGCTGTATGAAGTTCCCAAGGTCAAGAAACAAGTGACTGAAGGTGGTGTTGCCAACATGTGAAGATTTAATTTAAAAATTCCCAGCATTTACTCCAAACGTAATACATTCAATAATACAACTCGGGACATCAACTTTAAGCGATTTCTGAAAAACTGAGTTAAAAACAACTATTAGTTTACAAACATAGTAGACCACACAGAGTTGGTGTGTACTCATATTTATCTAGTTTATTTTAAAAAATATTTCTCCTTCCCACTTGCTCCAGTAATAAGGGCAAAATGAAATCACCCATAGTAAGATATTCACATCTGCTCACCCATTCCATTTGTATTTAGAAGATATTGTCATACTTGACACAATCTTCTGGTCTGTAGCATGATTCCACGTTTCTTTTACATTTGTATTCAGCTACTTCACACCACATTTTATGCTGGCATGCAAAAGTTCTTGATCTGAGAAATTTTTCTGAAAAAGATTTCCCAGATTTTGTTGTGCTCAAGCTGCTTTTGATATGAAGCAGATTGAGCATGGTCACTTGTTTCTGGGTGCCACAATGTTTCCATTAGCCTTATTATGCCAGCATTAGTTGTCCTAACCACAATGTTAAATTCACTTATATTATTGACAGCACTTCTAAAATTAAAGTAGACGTAGGTAAGCAGTGTTCATATATAGTTTACTATCCATCCACACTCTTATTTAAGTTATTTAAGTAGTGTTCTTAGCATTAGCTTCTTATTTGCTTGAAACACTACCATTGACACAGCTTGCTAATGTCTATTGTGGCAACAAAGCATCTTTGAGATTTGTACAAGCATTACTTTGCCCATATCATTAAATGCTTATCTGTATTACCCTTATCCCTCCTTCCAACCAGCAATTTCCCTGAACTCTTAAATATCCCCTTAAGGTATCCTCAGCGATATTGGTAAAATCCCTTGCACCACCTTTGTTCAAATGTATTTTTTCAAAAATTTTGACAAACTGAAAAGCAAACTTATTTTGTCCCTAGAAAATAGGTTCCTTCTACTGGAATGTTGCTGGCCAATCTAATAATTTCTCCCCCAAAAGCCTTGTAGAGTTCCTCAAGTTTGAGTAAATCCAGAAGAGCTTTCAGCATGCAGCCTCTCCTGTCATTGCTGGGCAGAATTGCAGTTGTTTAAACATTCTGACCTTACTTAAACATTTTTCCCAATGGTCCTGGTTTTATCAAATTGTCAGTTCGTATGCAGTTAATATCATTTGTCTCCACATGAGTAATAATGTGCTGATTACTCCTTAAAACCTGATAATCTGTCGGTGACATTGTCATTTGTTGTCCTGTTAGACATACCCTAGTTCTAGTCCACCCTCTCCTTATTACAAAAATTTTACTTGTTTTCCTGACAATAGAATCTCTCAATAAAACTAAATCCTCTTGAACTAGAACAGTATGCTCTTGACTTTTCCATTCTGGGGGCTGAATCAGAGAGAGGGAGGGTGCATCACGTAGTAGGTCTAGATATAATAGGTCTCTGAGTTCCAGTTATATTTTTCTCTAAGACAAGCTCCCTTTTCTTCAGTAGCTCAAATTCATATGTTAATGTACTAAGTTTTAATTCGAGATCATACATTGCTTACATAGGGAACAAAGAAAGGAATTTTTGAGCTATGTTAATTGGCTGGATTAACCTTTGAATACATGCCATAGGCTATACAAGCAGTGGACTCATGGGAGTTGCCTATGGCCATTTTTATTTGAGTCATGATATTCTTGGCTGAAGTATTCAATGGATTATGTAATAATCATTAAGGTAGGAATTATGCTAATAAAATATTAGAGTTAGCTTTACAGAATTCAAACTGACAATATTACAGTAATTAAGTAGTCATCAACACTATTTTTAAACTTAAAATTAAAAGTTAAGAACTTAATAATTTAAGCTTGGGAGATGCTGAAAGGAATGTAATACAGTGGAATTAGTTTTATAAAAGGTAAGAAAAAAATTTAAACAAATTAAGGAAAAACAATTTGTAAAATTAATCCAGTCTTCTGAATGTAATCCAAGAGAGCCAACTGTCACTCACATCTTCTCTTTTTGGCCAACTCCTTTTACTTTAACTCTTAATACAGAATCTTGACTTTTGACCAAACATAAAAATGATGTAGTGCATTTATTTTGTAAATTATAATTTTATATGATTGCAGAGATTCTATACCCTTAAAAATATTAAATTTCCTCTTTCACTTTGTTTTCAGAATTTCCTGAGATGAGCCAGAAAGGGAAGTCCAACAAAGGAATAAAAACTCCAGAGCCAAGCATTGAAGATATTTATCAGAATAGGAACTTTACTCAACCCAAGGAAAAGACCCTAGAAACTATATATGAAGAGCCAAAAGTCTCTAAAGATGGAATAGAACATTTTACATCTGTGAAAAAGTACAAGCGATTCCTGCACTTTGATGATTATCCTACAACTTCCAAGTTGAGGAAACGTAGAGAAAAAGCAAAAAAATTAGTTGCATCTGCATCAAAATACTCCAATAGAGTGACTCGGTCTAGACTAAAAGAACCAGCAGATAATGTTAAGCAAGTATCACAGGTGCTTAATTTAGATGACATTTCAAATAGTAGCTCTCCACCATCTCAAGAAATTAAACAAGAAACTGAATTAGAAAAAACAGAATTTACGGAATCTGGAGATTGGAATTCGCCTTTTGTTTCCAGCTCTGAATGTTTTGATGATCAAGAGTTAATTGCAGATGATGCATACTGTGAAGAAATTGTTTTGCCACCTTGCAAAGTTATTATTGCTGAACAGCTTATTATTGCTACACAGTCACAGTCTCATTCTGAAGGCTTGGCAAATGAAATAAGTGCAAATGATTTGCCAAGTTTAAGTCATAATACAGAAATTAAAAATGACTTTGTGAATGCAGTTGTTCCACTTCCTAGTTCTGAATCTCATCATGCTGTTCTTGAATATCCCCATAAAAAATGTAATTCTGTGTTAACACATGTTAATCATGAAGTCAAAGACAGTAGTGAGACAGGTAACAGTGGTGTAGATCATTTGATTAGTGCTACAGTTTCACATTTTCTCCAGGAAAATATTAAGAAACCACAGCTTATTGTAGATACTGAGAGGACAGTCCCTCACAGGGATGAAATCAACAAGAACTTAAGTGTAATGGGAATTGAGGAATCATGTTCCACTTTGTAGTCATAAACGGCGACATTTGCTAACTGTTTTTCTGAACAAATAGTTTGTACAGCAGTGTTAGTTTGCTAGAATTAATATTAAAGATTAATAACCTAAGAAAAGTTTTATTAGCAAAATATAAACTATAATGTAACAAAAGTGCTTTTGAAAAAAAAAAGAAATTAAAAAAAGTTACCTGAACAGTTTTTAAAAGAAAGCCTGGTGGTTTTATCTTTGCATTTTTTTTTTTTTGTTCATGACAAAAATTATGAAGGAACTAAGTCAGTAGGTAACTTCCATAATAACTAGATATGTTTATATTAATAAAATAGGCTTTTATAGCAAGTAGAATTTGAACTTAATGTGTATATCTGTTTAACTGAGCTTGTATTTTATGTATAAATTTTGTTAAAAGTATTGAGAAATAGATTTTGTTATTTGGGAGGGTGGCTGTTGAAGATGTGATTTATTAAATATTTTCCCCCTCTTCTAATTCAGAACTTCCTTGTAGAAGATATTACTATCATTTGTTTTGCATCGTAAACATTTTTTGGTTGTTTTGATGCTCGCAGGAAAGGAAATATTTCCTAGAATATGAATGAACATTTTATATTCAAAGTGAATACTGACTTTAATCTCCCCCATCTACCCCACCTCCAAATCATTGTACAATATATGTATATATATGTGTGTGTTGTGTGCACATTTGTGAAATTTCTGAGTATTTATGAACCTTTAGATGTGTTCCTTATGATCATATTGACAACAGTTTACTGTAAAACGTGTAATAAAAGTTTGCAAAGGAAAAAAGTTTTATCTTGTTATTCAACAAGTAATCTTTAACATTATTTGAGATCTGTTGGTTAGATTTCTAGTTTGAGCTTTTTTAATGGTTTTCTATATCTAGAAAACAATGTTTTCAAATTCCTAATTGCAGGAATATGAATTTTGACTGTTGTTACTTTGTTCTCTATGGGTAGTCATTAATCAGAAAAAGAGAGCATTGGTTATTAATTAGCATTTCTCATGTAATTAAAGAAATATTCTGAAAGCTACAGGAATTATAAACATTTTCTCCTACTGAAGACAAAATTGTTGATGCTTTCATCTTGCATGGAAAATGAATTGAATATTAAAAAAAAAAAAAGAATATTGTAGTTAGCATTGAAATTATTATAAATAAAATAAAATTTTCAATTTCTGTTATTTAATTGTTACCAGGAGCTAAAATGTTAATAAAACTAAAAACTAAAGCTGTTTTCTTTTTAAATTTTCAGTACTTGTTAATATTAACTGGTTTTTCATTTTGTAATATAACTGTTCTTTGTAGCCATTTTTTATTGGAAGATTTCTTCATATAAATGTACAATGTATATCAAGTGTGGACACAGTTTTAAAGATTGAAATCAATGTGCACTATGGAGAGCTTAGCAGAGGCTGTAATTTATCATTTAAACTTAACATTTTTTCATGAACTTAATCCCTCTGTATTGTGTGGCTAAATTGTTATTTTTTTATTTAAGAATTATTATCAGATACTTTGTTTCAAAGTATTAAATTCATCTGCACAAAACTTTTCTAGTATGAAATCAGTTTATAGTTTGTATAAGTCTAACATTATTTACTTCTGTATGAATTTCATGAATTATCTGGCTCAGAAGTAGATTTACTTCAGTACCTGTAAAGAATTTATTTATATTAAAAAAGAAAAAATTAAAATGTGCTTTAATAGCTATCCAGTGCTTTATATCAGGTAATGCTTTATATAATTAAAAATCTTACATAATTTTAGTAAGAATGCTGGAAGAAATAATACATTTTCCCTTCTACCTAATGTACATTGTAGAAACATTTAATAGAATTGTTTTCGTTCAGTAACTGCCTTATGATTTGATACAGAAAACCTGCTTTAAGTAACCCTCCCCCCATTAAGTGGGGAAATTTTATTGGTCTCCTGCTAAATTCCTTTAAGTGCTAAACAGCAATTCTTTTTTTTTTTATTGTATGTTGATATTAGCATTAGTAAAGGCACATGATGCAAGAAAGCAAAAAAAAAAAAAAAAAAAACCAACCCTTTCCATTTCACCCATCCATTCACTCCAAATGTTTGTCTAGTACCACCTTGAACTTATTTAAATTGTTTGTTCCAACTATCAACCACCCTCTGGCTAAAGGTAAATTTCCGCACATTTATTCTACATTTGTCTTTCCTCAATTTCAATTATGTCCACTCAGATGAGTGATCTGAGCAAGAGGAAGAATCCCATCAGCATTCTACTTGCTCAAACCATTCAAGGCCTTAACACATCAATTGGATCACCTTGCAGGTGCTTAATCTCCAGAAGCTGCAATTTGCAGAACTTAAGCCTTTTTTGGTATTAGCAACCCTTTGTTCCACTCACCAATCTCGTTACCTTTCTCTGTACTCCTTCCAGCAGCTCTATATCCTTCCTAAAATGAGGCCCCCAGACCTGTTTGCAGTTCTCAAGGTGTGGCCTGACCACTGCCTTATACTAGGTGACAATCACCTCCTTATCCCTGCTAGCAAAATTCCTGTATATCATTGACAAGACACCATGAGGTGTCTTGGCAAAAAATAATACTTTAATACTCTAGTTGAAAATTAATACTTTAACATGAATGTTAAGCATGCAGTATCTGCTAAATAATTTGATACTCAATTCTTATAGTAAATGCACTTTCATGTGGAATAATGTTTACAGAAAACTAATTTACCGTGCTACAAAACAAGCAGTAAGGAATGACTCAACTATACGAAGCTTATGTATTATCAGTAAGCACTTAACAGTAGTTTGGTCACCTTTGCTTGCATGTTTTGATTTCTATGTACTTTATGAAAGCATACAATACCTTCAATTATGCTTACAATTTGCTTTATAGTTGTACTGGTAAAACAATGTCAGTTTTTAAAATTTTTAAACTTTCAAAGAAAATTTGTATATTTTACAAAAAAAAAATTGTAATCTGGAAGTATAAAAGCAATCCACCACCAACATTTCTATTTGTCTTTAAGAATCCACACAAAGTAGGAAAAGTTTTTATAAGACAAACACAGAACTATCTTGTACTTTAATCTGTTTTTTTTTGTAGACAGCAAGATTGAAACTGCATAGACAATGCATGTTAATTACCCTAGGTAATTAACATTAACTATGTAGTGTTAACTAACCATATTTTACCTGGGATGTCAATACATGTTATATCATTGCAACATCAAGCTTGTAGGTGGAGTCACTTCAAATATATAATTGAGCTAACTATAGTATAATTTGTGTGTGTAATGGGAGATATGGCAGCAACTGAATCAGAGTCCACTTTTAATACAATCTTTTGGGGAAATAGACCCCCTTTGCCCTTGGATTAAAAGCAAAAAATTTTATATAAAAAATGTGATAAATCATTTGAATGGAGATACAATAGTAACTGAAAATGTTTTTGATTTTAATACAGTGGCATATGAGGGGGGGGGGAACACTTATCTTTTGCCCTCAGAAAGATACATGAGGATTGTAATTGATAATTTGAATGGGAATCTGACAACCTAAGTGAATCAGATTTTAATATATGGGGGAAGGAATGCTTCCTCTCCATATCTTGCATTACTGAATTGGGAAAAGATATTAAAAAGTTTGACTTTTATTGAAGATAATAGGGTGAATACTTCATACATTATATATTTTAACAGAAATTATTAATCAAAGAAATATAATTTTTTTTTTCATTCTAAATTTTGAAAGAACAAATGCAGATATTTCCCCAAAACAATTCATAATTCCTTATGAATTTAAGTTCATACAGTTTAAATATTTCTTTTATTAACTCACTCGGTACATTCTATTTTATCGTATACTATGATGTGGTCACAAAAGAACTGGAAGCAAAAAATTATTTTATCATATATTTGGATTTCAGGAAAGCTTTCAATACTGCTGCACAACATGGAAGACTACTGTACAAATTGGGGCTGTATGGCACTAAGGGCAATTTGCTACAATGGATAAAAGCATAATTGAGTTAGAGAAGGGGGAGAGTTGTAATCAATGGGCACTGCTGATCGTGGACTAATGTTATTAGTGGAGTCCCAAGGGTTCTGTATTAGGCCCATTGTTTTTTTTTTTCTGTATTTATCAATGATATTGATGAAGGTATATCAAGCTTAAAGGAAAAGTTTGCAAATGATACAAAGGTTGGCAGGGTTGTTAATGACAATATGCTACTGCAACACGGTCTATAAATGTTGAGATTGATTGATTAAATTTGATTTTAGTGGCACAAAAACGACTGCGGTTATACTGCTCCAAGAAAAAAATGGGCTGAGAAGTGACAACTGCAAGAACTGCATATGGGTACTGGACTAGGCGCATTATAGCCTTAGCTACTAGTGCTAAAAAAAAAAAAAAAAAAAAAAAACGAAAACCAAACCAAAAATGATATGAGTAGATGTAACTCCAGAAAAATATTAACTGTATGATACTACACTCAGGGAAGTGGAGAATGAAAAAGACCTGGGGCTAATTGTGCAGTCAGATAACCCCAGGGGCTCACATCTGGTGAGTATGGGCTTGGCACACCCAGGGTCCTGAGCTGAATATCATTCTTCTCTTTCTTGGTGATTTCCTTCTACTTTTGTCTCTCTCTCTCTCAGGGTAACTCGGGAATTTTTTTTGGCTGGTGCAGCATAAGCCTCTGGCTTCCTTGCACCATATAGCTAATAATAATAATATGAAATATTTCGGGAAGTGCAGAAAGGTTACCAGAGCAGTTAGACCACACACACTTGTCAATGATATACAAGAAATTTGCCAGCAAGGATAAGGAGGTGATTATTCCTTTGTATAGGGAAAAAGTTAGACCATTGCCTTATATGAATTCAGGCTGTTTTGAAGGCTAAAGGAGGCTGAACACGCTACTAGGTAGGTGTACCTAATAAAGTGGCAGCACAGTGTGTGTATATATATATATATATAACATATAGAACTGAACAAGGTTGTTGGGTTTTAGGATCATCGGAGAATAAAGCCATGTTGCTCCGTGCGTACAGGGTGATTCACTACCAGTGTGACAAACTTGCAGAAGGTGTAGGGGGCACAAAGACGAATCGGAATCACAGCATGGCAGGGTCCGAAATACCTTCGTCATGCAGGAGGTCGCGTGAACAAAGAAGCAAAGAAAAAGAACAGAAACAGCAACTCGTTAGTGTAACAGAAATCATTTTAATGACAAGTTTTACATTGGCAAAAAGCCATGCTACAGAAGGTGCTTGAAAGTTCGACCAGAAGCAGGCCTCACAGTGCCGCTGCATGGAATCCCTAACGTTCTGGAAGATTCCTGGCGTGTCTCGAATCTCCCCGGCAGCTACAGAGATGCGATCGACGAGGTCTTCAACTGAATCAACGGGTCTTACACCAATGTCTTCATTTGATCCCAGCAGAAGAAGTCCAGGCATGATAAGTCCGGTGATGTAGAAGGCCAATGAACCGGACCACCACGACCTATCCAATGCTGTCCAAATGTAACGTTTAGGTGTTGGCGGATGTCATTGGTGTAATGTGGGGCAGCCCCATCATGCTGGAACCACACTGAGCGATGCAACGACTGAAGAACATGTGCTTCAATAAGTTCAGGCAGGACTTGCTGTAGAAAGATCAAGTATGCCCTACCTTCCAGACGGGGCAGAAGGTACAGTCCAATGAGGCGGTCTCCAACAATGCCGCCCCAAACATTGACAGAGAAATGGCGTTGAGTCGCACGTGTTCACGTACCATGGGGGTTCTCTAAAGCCCACAAATGGGCGTTATGTTGATTGAAGTTTCCCTCTCTTGTGAAACTTGCCTCGTCCGTGAATAATACGGATGCAGCAAATGCGCTGTCTGCCGCACTCTGTTGAAGAAACCAAGTAGCAAAAGTCCGGAGTGGATAATTCACAGGCTCCAATGATTGGACGCATTGCAGATGGTATGAATTCATTTGGTTTGTTGACAGTATCCTGCATACAGTGGATTGAGAAATACCCAATCGTCCTATCACTCGAGTACTCGTACTCGGATTGCCTTCTGCAAGATGTAGGACATTCTCCTCATTGGCGTCCTCGTTCGCTCTGGATTCACAGTACCTCTCGTGAAACAACCAGTCTCACGTAACCTGTGCACACATGCAAATATCGTATGATGAGCACGCCTGTGCAGGAAACATTCCTGGTACAAATGCAGAGCGGTGCGCCCGTTACAGTCCACAGCTCAATACGCGAGGTGCATGTTGGCCAGTTCAACGTTTGAAAACTCGTCCATCCTACTGCCTCGGGAACCAATTTGCAAATGCTGACTTCCAGCGGGATCGCTGTTCGCGCGACCTCCCGTTCAACGTCCTCTACTGCATGACGAAGGCATTTCGGACACTGCAATGCTATGTGATTCCGATTCGTCTGTGCCCCCTACATCTGCAAAATTGTCACACTGGTAGTGAATCACCCTGTATAGTCTGTAAATTGCATGTTTTCTAAGGTCGATTTTCTGCTTAGTGGATGAAAATCCGAGTTTCCGGGAGGAAAATCGTGCTACCTTCGTCTGAGAGCGACTAACTCAGCCACATTAAGAAAAAGAGATAAAAATTGCTCCCGTCATTGATGGATTCGAACTCAGGTCTTTTGACCCGGTGTGATGAGGACAGCAATTAATCCAACTGTCTTGCCCACTTAATATAGATGGGTTGACTATTGATGATCATGCTCAGGTAGCTGAAAAACTGAATGAGTATTTTGCATCTACATTCACACATGAGGAATTATTCAATGAGGGTAATGCCAGATGTTTATCAAACTGTAACAGGGTGATAAGTGATTTTGTAATAACAGAGCAAAGCGAAGGAGAAATTGTTGAAGTTATACACAAGGAAGGCACCTGTGGTGGACGAGATCTATCCAGTTATATTAAAGGAAGCAGCAAAGGAAGTCAGCAAACCCTTAGCCATAATTATGACAGCTTCCTTCGACTCACGAGAGGTCCCCATGGACTGGAGGTGTGAAAATGTATCACCAATTCACAAAGGGGGGGTTCTCCTAAAGATGACAGAAGTAACTGTAACTATAGACCTGTTAGTTTAACTTGTGCTCCAGGGAAAATAATGGAATCACTTGTTAAAGAAGCATTGCAGCATCATCTAGACAAGACTGCAGTAATAGTTAAGACACAGCATGGGTTTGTTAAAGGCAGGTCTTGTCTGACCAATTTGATTGGAAATTATGATGTCAAAAAGGAACTGAATGTGAAAAATAATTTTGATATTATATACTTGGATTTCAGGAAAGCTTTTGATACTGTTGCACATGGAAGATTGCTGTACAAATTGGAGAGGTATGGCATTAAGGTAATTTACTACAATGGATAAAGGGATGGTTGAGTGAGAAAAGGCAGAGAGTGGTAATCAATGGACACTGCTCTTCTTGGACAAGTGTTATTAATGGAGTTCCCCAGGGTTTGGTGCTGGGGCCCGTTGTTATTTTGTGTATTCATCAATGATATTGATGAAGTATATCAGGTTTAATGTTCAAGTTTGCAGATGATACAAAGGTTGACATGGCTGTTAACGACAATAAAGACAGTTTGCTACCCGATCTGGTCACAGACAAGTTGTGTAAATCGGCTGAGAAGTGGCAACTGAAGTTTATGATTGGCAAATGCAAAGTACAGTACTGCATATGGGTAGCAATAACCCAATAGAAACGTATCAACTGTGTTGTACTACACTCAGGGAAGAGGGAAGTGGAAAGTGAAAAAGAGCTGGGGATAATTGCTAAATCAAATATGAAGTTTGCTGAGCAGTGCACCAGGCTGCCAGGGCAGGTCACGGAGTCTTGTCAAAGATATATCGGAATTTTGCTAGCAGGAACAGGGAGGTGATTATCCCGCTGTACAAGGGAAGGGTCAGGATACACTTAGAGTACTTTGTACAGGTCTGGAGGACTCATTTTAGGAAGGATGTAGAGTTGCTAGAATATGTGCGAAGAAAGTCAGCAAGACTGGTGAGGGGACCAAAGGGGTGATCTTACGAAGAAAGGCTTAAGTTCTGCAAATTGCAGAACAATGGTCGGATTATTGGTTCATATTGGTTCATCTCAGGATTACACATCTGGAGAGTAGGCGTCTGGGAGGTGATCTGGTTGAGGTGTTGAATGGGTTGAGCAAGGTGAAAGCTGACGGGATTCTTCCTCTTGCTCAGATTAAGAAATTGAGCGGGCAAATATTCAAATTGAGGAAAGACAGTTGTAGAATAGATATGCAGAAATTTGCCTTTAGCCAGCGGGTGGTTGATTGGTGGAACAGATTTCCATCTTTTGTTGTGGAAATTGATAAGCTAAATAAATTTAAGGCCGAGCTGAACAGGTATTGGGAAAGAATGGGGGATTGAAATAGGAAGGGCGTTTTTTTGGCTGATGTTGCATAAACTTGTTTTCTTGCATAATATGCAAGAAAACAAGTAAAAAAAAGAAAACTAATGGCAAGAAAAAAAAGAAAACTAATGGCACTAATGCTACGACTGCCTGTTCCATCTTTCTTCAACGTCATTGTCATTATCATCTGGTGTTACTAGTTTTGTGACCTATTGTTCTGATACAGCTTTTTTTTTGTTGAATCTTGCTGAATTTTTCTGTAATGTTTTCTTTTGTGTCTTTTAAATTATTAGTGGACTACTATTTATATCGAATCCTGCCCACTAGTAGGTTTTGATCATTTTCATATCTACAGATAGCAAGAATTATGTATCAATAATTCCATTTGCTTTATTGTTCTATTATTAGGCAGTCCATTAGCATTTGTAATATTAGTATTTATAGCTGAAAATGATGAAAGAGACCAAGCTTATTTTTTACTTAATTTTTTTTTTTTTTTTTTTTTTTTTGCTGATAGCATCAGCAAAAAAAATTAAAAAATCCTATTTCACCTATCTATCCACTTCAACAGTTTTTCTAGTTGTTGATTTTATTCAGGCTGTCCTCTTCCACAACATCAATGAAAGTTAGTTCCAACAATCAATCAAACCTTGGCTAAAGGCTCGCTTTCTCATATCTATTCTCCGACCATTGTTCCTCAATTTAACTTTATGCCCCCTTATGTGCGTCGTCTGAGCAAGAGGAAGAATCCCATCACACTGAGCTTGCACAAACCATTCAAACTCACAATAGCGGCATCGTTTAAGTTACATCTCATATTGTGAATACCTTCACGACGAGTTTCCATGACATTGCACTACTTCGGTGGGTGGATAGGTAGGTAGCCTACCTACAAATAGCCCCGAAATGGTGCCGTCTGGGTGGTGGTATCCACGGAGAATAAGTAACAATAGTCTTCTCCTTCGGGTGAAGCGTTACTTATTCGAAGTAGTGCAATGTCATGGCAACTCGTCGTGAAGGTATTCACAATATGAGATGTAACTTAAACGATGCCGCTATTGCAGATTTGCTAATCAATAATTAGCTGTGTATAAATAGTCTAATCTCTTTCGCAGCTTGAGGCTTAAGCCCTTAATGCATTAGAGTCTTAACCATTCAAACTCTTAAACATCTGAGAGATCGCCTCACAGGTGCCTAGTTCCCAGACGCTTCGATTTGAAGCATTGAAACTATTCTTGGTAAGAGTACCCCTTTGTATCCCTCACCAACCTCATACCCCTGTCTGTACTCGTTCCAGCAGCTCTACATCCTTCCTAAAATGAGGCATCCAGACCTGTATGAAGTACTCAAGATGTTGCCTGACAATTGCCCTATGCAATGGGATAATCCATCACCCTATCCCTGCTAGCAAAATTGCTGCATATCATTAACAAAACCCCAAAAGCCCTCTAGCAGCCTGTCTGCATTGCTCAGAGAACTTCATACTTGACTGCATAATAACGCACAGAACTTATTCATTTTCCTCTACCCTGAGTGTAGTACCCACAGTTGGTACCTCATGGATAGCACAGTTGGTAGGGTCACTGTCCTCCCCACACCTGATGGAAAAGACCTGAGTTCAAGGTCCATCGACGACGGGAGTATTTTTATTAACCTTTTTCAACGTTGCTGAGTTAGTAATCTCAGTCGAGGGCAGCTCGGCTTTTCTCTCCTGGAAACTCGCGATTTTCGACTAGAAAACAGAAACTCGACTTCAGAACACACGCAATTTACAGGAAATAGACACGGAGCAATATGGCCGCTTTTGCTCTTAAGACACTATTACACCACCAACAACAACAGTTGGTATGTTACTATGGGGTTATAGGCAGTACTTTGCATTTGTCAATGTTAAACTTCAATTGCCATTTCTCAGCCCATCTACTGAACTTTTGTAGATCCTGTTGCATTAGCATACCGTGATATCTATCATTAATCACCATGCCAACCTTTGTATCACTGCAATCTTGTACTTTAAGCCTGATACGCCTTCATCAATATCATTGATACATACAGAAAACAATTATGAGCCCAACAACGTACACAGTAGCCTCCACCAATAATATTATTCACTAACAGCAGTGTCCATTGATTATCACTCTCTGTCTTTTCTCACTCATTATTCCCTTTATTCATAGCAACAACTTGCCGTAATGCAACACTGCTACTTATATTGCTATATTTTATGTGCAGCAGTATCAAAATCTTTCCTGAAATCGACGTATATGACATCAACTTTTTTTTTGCATCCAGTTCCTTTGGAACCACATCATAGTATCCAATCAAATTGGTCAGACCAGAAATCCCCTTAACAAACGCAATCTCTATCCGAAGTGTAACTGCAGCTTTGTCTAGATGATCCTCCATTACTTTTTTAACCAGTGACTATTATTTTTTCTCGAATAGAAGTGCTCATATCAACCGTTGATCTCCCTTTGTGAATTGGAGATACTTCTCCAGTCCGCCAAGACCTTCCCTGAATTCCATGATGCTCTCATAATTATGGATAGGGTTTTTTTAGTTCCTTAGTAGCCTCTCTTAATATAATTGGATAGATCTCATCCTTCCCCAATGCCTTTCTTTCATTTACCTTCGGACATTTCTCTTCTACTTTTTTCTCAGTTACAAAATCATTTAGCTCCCTTCTAGAGTTTTATAAACTTTTGCATTCACTTCCCTAAATAAATTATTATGTGTGAATTGAAAAACGCTCCTTCAGTTTGTCAGCATTCAATTAGAATAGTATCAATTGGTTTGTCAGCTTAAATTCCGACTTCAATCGGAATTCTGACTTTAATTCGGCAGCAAAACAGTACGACAGTATCATTTAATTCAATGGGGGTTCCCCATCTTTCTAGCTTATTGATTCCCGGAGACTGGTCATCACGGTGAAAATGGTTGTATAACTTATTTCTGAATTATCCATATGAGAATCATGCTGTTAGAGGAAAGTTCTCTGCCAGCCTTGAGCACTGCTCAAAGACTATCCCAGAATGCGAGGCTTTTCCTGACTGATAATTTCCTACTTTTCAGATGTTGTCCGAGGTGTACAACTTGACCTTCATAAATCTGCACGTGACAAAAGCTATAAGAAAGAAGCGTTATTCACTCAAAGGCAAAAGTCGGTCTGAGATTGTCAGACTTGCAAACTTATTGACTCTTGTATTGTGATGATGCTTCCCAAAAATATTAACTGTCATGTGAAATTACAAACTGAAGGTGTGGAGGGCTATTTCTTCCACTGTATGTTACTAATTTTAAATTTTTATTTGTAAATACCCCTTACTCTTTGTATTAACATTTCTCTCATTTAACCCCTGGTGCAGTGCCGGATAGGTTGCAATATTAACTGTACGGTGCCTATCTTAATTTCAGGTTGCAATAAAGATTTTCTCATTTTTCAACCCAGTCAGCAAAGCTAACACTTTTAGGTCAGCACAGATATTCCATTTATATTCTTGGTAGCATATTTTTTGCAAAAGAACCTGCAGGTTCAGTTCTCGTAGATGTCTCTCATGTGTTCTGCATGGACCAATGGTACAAATAGATACTTATTTCCATTTTGGTGTTAAACTGCTTTCAAACTGACCTTCGATGAATCAATGAAAAGTCTCCACTGTTCGAGGGACGTTCTCCAGATGTAACTCGTTAATTAATTCTTGAAAATTGTTACAATAAACCAAAGCACAGCAATGTAGTAATAACTCGCTACGTTAGATTCTTTCTTCCTATAAAAAAGGCATCTTGCCATCCTTTTCAAAAGATTCCACTGCTGAAACTGTGATCCTAATAATTGAGCTTTGAATTTGGACAGGAAATGTCTGTATCTGTATACTAGTCTGGGTGGCCTACAGATCTGGGCAGGCGTGCTTCCCATTGATCTAGAGGTGGTGCACTGGGGGCTAATGTATATGCTCTCTAGAGGAATCCAAACGACCTTCATAGAGTACACAACAGATCCGGCGAATAATCGGAAACAAAAAAAAATGCGGCTGATGCTGCACCTGTGGCAGCCATGGCAAGAGAGATGGTCCAACTCCTGTAAAGAAGAAATCACAAGAAAATTCATACCTCAAATCAGCAGAGTCTACGCTAGAACCCCATATTGGTTCATCTCAGGATTACACATTAAATACCTACTGACGGGTCATGGTGCCATAAATGCCAAACTAAATTATATGAGAATTGTAGACGACCCAAATTGTGAACGCGAAGAGTTAAACACTTGGCAACACATAATGTATGAATGTGAATATTATGAGGATCTCCGAAGCATCATGATAACCAAGACTACATACCGTCTTCGTAATCGGGGACAACTTTTACTGGATACGGAAGAAGAATCCAAAGCGTTCAGTAAGTTTGTGCAGGATCATTTCGCAAGGAGAAGGGCATTAGCATTAGCATTAGCATTAGTAGAGGCATTTGATGCAAGAAAGCAAGCTTATGCAGCATCAGCCAAAAAAAAAAAAAAAAAAAAAACCACTTCCACTTCACCCCTCTGTTCGTTCAAAATACCTGTCCAGCTGAGCCTTAAACTTATTTAGGCTATCAACATCCACCACAAGGGATGGAAGTCTGTTCCACCAACCAACCACCCGCTGGCTAAAGGCAAATTTCCGCACGTCTATCCTACATCTGTCTTTCCTCAATTTGAATTTATGCCCTCTCAGGTGATTTTTCTGAGCTAGAGGAAGAATCCCATCAGCATTGAGCATGCTTAAACCATTCAAGGCTTTATACACCTCTATCAGATCACCTCGCTGGTGCCTAGTCTCCAGACACTGTAATTTGCAAAACTTAAGCCTTTCTTTGTAAGAGCACCCCTTTGTTCCATTCACAATTCTTGTTGCCCTTCTCTGTACTCGTTCCAGCAGCTCTACATCCTTCTTGAAATGAGGCCTCCAGACCTGTATACAGTACTCTAGGTGTGGCCTGACCATCGCCTTATACAATGGAATAATCACCTCCTTATCCCTGCTGTAAAAATTCCTGTATATCATTGACAATACTCCATGAGCTACTCTTGCAGCCCGTCTGCACTGCTCAGAGAACTTCATATCTGCCTACACAACAACCCCCAAGTCCCTTTCATTCTCTACCACTGTCAGTGTTGTACCACAGAGTTGATACGTTGCTCTGGGGTTGCTGTTTCCCATGTGTAGTACTTTATATTTGTCAATGTTAAACTTCATTTGCCACCTCTCAGCCCATCTGCTCAACCTTTCCAGATCCTGTTGCAGCAGCATAGTGTCAGTAGTGTCCTTGACAACCCTGCCAAACTTTGTATCATCTGCAAACTTCGACATTAAGCTTGATATACCATCATCAATATCATTTATGAATACAGAAAACAATAATGGACCCAACACTGAGCCCTGAGGGACTCCACTAATAACATTAGTCCACGACGAGCAGTGTCCATTGATTACCACTCTCTGTCTTCTCCCCCTCAGCCACCCCTTTATCCACAGCAGCAATTTGCCTCCAATGTCACACTGCTCCAATTTGTGCAGCAGCCTTCCATGTGCAACAGTATCAAAAGCCTTTCTAAGATCCAAGTATATAATATCAAAGTTATTCCCTGCATCCAGTTCTTTTGTGACTGCATCATAGTATCCAATCAAATTGGTCAGGCAAGACTTCCCCTTAACAAAACCATGCTGTGTCCGAGCTATAACTGAAGTCTTGTCTAAATGATCCTGCAGTGCTTCTTTAACTAGTGCCTCCATTAATTTTCCGGGAACAGAAGTTAAACTCACAGGTCTATAATTACTTGTGTCAGCTGTTGATCCTCCTTTGTGAATTGGGGTCACATTTGCACATCTCCAGTCCATGGGTACCTCCCCTGAGTCCAAGGAAGCTCTCATAATTATGGCTAAGGGTTTGCTTACTTTCTCTCTGCTGCCTCCTTTAATATAACTGGATAGATCCCATCCACCCCGGGTGCCTTTCTTGTGTTTATCTTCAACAGTTTCTCCTCCACTTTACTCCCAGTTATTTCAAGATTCTGTAGCTTACTGCTAGAGTTGAATACACCTCTGGCATTCCCCTCGCTGAATAACCCCTCATGTGTGAATGTCGATGCAAAATATTCATTTAGTTTGTTAGCTACCTGAGCAGGATCATCAACACTTCACCCATCAATATCAAGTGGACCAATCTGATTCATCCCCTTCCTTCTAGAGTTTACATAAGTAAAGAACTCTTTGCTGTTTTTCTTTGCATCCCTTGCCAAGGATTTCTCGTAATCTGCCTTCGCCCGCCTAACCTCCTTTGTAACTTGGTTGCATATCAACTTGTATCTATCATAGGCTTCTGTGTCATGTGTTAATTTGTATGTATCCCATGCATTTTTCTTCTCTGCCATATGCCTCATTAGTTCATCTGACATCCATTTAGGCCTAAACCTTGAACAATATTTCTTAGTTGGTATGTAAAGCCTAGTAGCTTCCAAGATAAGTTCTTTGAATGCTTCCCATTTTGAATTTGCTGTTGGTAACATCATCAGTTGGTCCCACTGTATAGAATTTAAGTACTGTCTCAGTCCATCGTAGTCGCCTTTACGGAAGCAATAACCCTTCCCTTTACCCCTAATGGTAGTTACCTCTTTGAGTAAATCCCACTTCAGCACACTGTGATCACTGCCACCTAGTGGTTCATTTATCTGCAGATTCTTAATGCATGAAGAATCACTGCTGATAATCTAATCAAGAGTATTACTCCCTCTAGTTGCCTCCCGAACATGCTGATGTAGAAAACAATCATCCAATAAATCCACAAAAGCCCTGCTAGTGTGTGAGTAACCAGCCCCCAAATTCCAGTCAATATCTGGGAAATTAAAATCTCCCATTATAAGACACCCTGATTTACTGGCCCACTCTATTTCCCTGTACAGTTCCTTATTATACTCATCAGAGTCATTAGGCCTATAGCAGACTCCTACTCTCAATTTTGATCTCCCAATGTTTATGTCACACCAAACTGACTCCACACTGCACTGTCCAGGGATGTCGACTGGCTTCACTTCCTTGGTTTTTATGTGTTTCTTAACTAATAGCATAACCCCTCCCCCTTCCTATCCTGTCTATCCTTTCTCTAGACGTTGTACTCCCCAAATTGCATTGATTAAATTAGCATTAGCAAAGACACACGATGCAAGAGAGCAAGCTTATATAGCATTAGCCAAAATAAAAAAAAAACACCCTTATTTGACCCGTCCACTCGCTCCAAATGTCTGTCAAGTTCTGCCTTGAATCTATTTAAGCTATCAACTTCTACAACGACAGATGGGGGGTTTGTTCCAGTAATCAACCACCCGCTGACTAAATGCAAACTTCCGCACATCTATCCTACAACCGTCTTTCCTCAATTTGAATTTATGCCCTCTCATGCGATTATTCTGAGCAAGAGGAAGAATCCCATCAGCATTGAACATGCTCAAACCATTCAAGGCTTTATACATCTACCTCAATCACATCACCTCGACGGTGCCTAGTCTGCAGACACTGTAATTTTCAAAACTTAAACCTTCGTAAGACAACCCTTTGTTCTAGTCACTAATCTTATTGCCCTTCTCTGTACTCGTACCAACAGCTCTACATCCTTCTTAAAATGACGCCTCCAGACCTGTATACAGTACTCAAGGTGTAGCCTGACCATTGTCTTGTACAAGGGAATAATCACCTCACTATCCCTGCTAGAAACATTCCTGTATATTATTGACAAGACACCATGAGCTACTCTTGCAGACCGTCTGCACTGCTCAGAAAACTTCATGTCTGCCTGAAAAACTACCCCCAGTTCCTTTTCATTCTCTACCACTGTCAGTGTGGTACAACAGAGTTGATACGTTACTCTGGTTACTAACGTTGATACGTTACTGTTCCCATATGCAGCACTTTACATTTGTCAATGTTAAACTTGATTTACCACCTCTCAACTCATCTGCTCAACTTTTCTAGATGTTGTTGCAGCAGCGTACTGTCATTAGTGTAATTAATAGCCCTACCAACCTTCGTATCGTTTGCAAACTTGGACATTAAGCTTGATATACCATCATCAATATCATTTATAAATACAGAAAACAACAATGGAACCAATATTGAACCCTGAGGGACTCCACTAATAACATTAGTCCACGAAGAGCAGTGTCCATTGATTACCACTTTTGGTCTTTTCCGACTCAACCGTTCCTTTATCCATAGTAGCCATTTACCTCCAATGCCACACTGCTCCAATTTGTTCAGCAGTCTTCCATGTGCAACAGTATCAAAGGCCTTTCTAAGATCCAAATATATGATATCAGAGTTATTCTTTGCATCCAGTTCCTTTCTGACTACATCATAGTATCCAATCAAATTAGTCAGACAAGATTTCCCCTTAACAAACCCATGCTGTGTCCGAGCTATAACTGAAGTGTTGTCTAGATGATCCCGCAATTCTTCTTTAACTAGTTCCTCCATTAATTTTGCTGGAACAGAAGTTAAATTAAAAGGTCTGTAATTATCTGTGTCTCACTATGATCTTCCTTTGTGCATTGGGTCACATTTGAACATCTCCAGTCCATTGGTAACCTTCACCCGAGTCCAGGGAAGCTCTCATGATTATGGCTAAGGATTTGCTTACTTCCTTTGCCATCTCCTTTAATATAACTGGATATATTCCCTCCACCCAGGTGCCTTTCTTATGCGTATCTTCAACAATTTCTTCTCCACTTTACTCCCAGTTATTTCAAGATTCTGTAGCTTACTGCTAGAGTTGAATACGTCTCTGGCATTCTCCTTTCTGAATAACTCCTCATGTACGTGTAAAATACTCATTTGGTTTGTTAGCTGTCTCAGCAGGATCATCAACAGTTGAACCATCGATGTCAAGTGGACCAATCTGATTCATTCCCTCCCTTCTAGAGTTTACATAAGTAAAGATCTCTTTACTGTTTTTCTTTGCATCCTTTCCCAAAGATTTCTCGAAATCTGCCTAACCTCTTTTGTAACTTGGTTACAGATCAGCTTATATCTATCATAGGCTTCTGTGTGACATATTAATTTATATGTATCCCATGCATTTTCTCCTCTGTCACATGTCTGATTAGTTCATCTGACATCCATTTAGGCCTAAATCTTGAACAATATTTCTTAGTTTGTATGAAAAGCCTAGTAGCTTCCAAGATTAATTCTTTAAATGCTTCCCATTTTGAATTTGCTGTTGGTATCATCATCAGTTGGTCCTATCGTATAGAATTTAAATACTGTCTCAGACAAATGTAGTCACCTTTACGAAAGAAAAAACCCTTCCCTTTACCCTTAATGGTAGTTACCTCTTTGAGTAATTCCCACTTCAGCACACTGTGATCACTGCCACCTAGTGGTTCCTTAATCTGCAGTTTCTTGATGCATGAAGAATAACTACTGATAATCAGATCAACAGTACTCCCTTTAGTTGGCGCCCGAACATGCTGCTGTAGAAAACAATTATCCAATAACCGCTCCTCCCTTTCTGTCCACATTGTGCTCCCCAAATTTCAGTTCTGCACTGCTTATGTCTGTGTGGCATCATTGTCTCTGATATCCCAACAATATCTGCCTTTGATGGCTTGACTAGCCCTTCAAGCTCATCGAATTTATTAACTATACTCCTAGCATTGGTGTAAATGCAAGTGTACATGCACCTGTTTCTATTCTTAGTTATCCTAACACAGCCCATGTATTTCTTTGTTCCACTATGATTCCCAGCAGACCTGGAAATCCCCATTACTTTGCTTTCCTGGCTGCTGCTGAATTGCATTTCAATAGAAGTAGTGCAAGAATCACTTTTTCCTCTGCCAATGGCTACTGTTAATCTGTTAATCCGTGTATCCCCCCCGAAGCTAGCAGTGTTCCGACCCACCTAACTCTGCCTCGATAGAATCAGCAAATATTCTTGCACCCTTTCTATTTAAGTGTATCCCATCCCTGTAGAAGAAGCATTTCTCCTGTTAACAAGCACAGAACAGGCTGAGAAAAATTGTCCCCCTTGAGCCTTGCACAATCTCTCGAGGGCCGAATTGGTCGAGTAGGCTCATTATATACTCCCTCTTATCGTGACTGGGCAGAATTGCAGACAATTTCAAATTCAACCCTAACTCACAGCTTTTTTTCAGCATTGACTTGTACTTGTTAAGTAATTCCACCGGTCTCCAACTCTTAATATTATTAACGGCAACATGTACAACGATATCACCCTTTGTGCCCTTAATAGATGATATCTGCTCTACAACGTCGTCAACCTTTTCCCCTGGCAGACATACCCTTGTCCTGTTCCATTTATCCTTGTTACATAATTTAAACACAGTTGACGATTTACACTTATGCACACAACAGTTCTTTACAAACACTAATTCACTATAATACTTGCTCGCTTTGATCACCACTCGCTGTGTGAAACACATTCAGTCTTTGAAATACTTGCTTGTGTATACATGTAATACATGTATGTTCAAGCAAGTACATGTATATTTCTCTCCGTATATACATGTAATACCTGTATATTTTTCTCTTTTCTCTCCGTATATACACGTAATACATGTATATACGGAGAGAAAGGTATCTAGACGGCTCATATTGTTTGTAGAGAACTCTGTCGAAAGTTCTAGAACCTTTCAGAAACATCCAGACTTTTCATCTGCACGTCATAATATTCTGGAGCATTCTGGAACATCTTGAATGTTGTAGGAAGCTCCTGAATGCTCTAAAAAAAATAATAATAATAAATAAGGAATAGATAAAATAGAAGGAAAAGATGATTAAACTCACTACAGGTCTTGGTTTTTGGTCATTAACCTACAATATTTGAAAATTAAGAGTGATGAGAATATTTTAAACATACATCTGAGTTGTTGAACATATTTCCTACAAGAATATTTCGAAATTATTTCTGGTAGGAAACTGATGGCGCCAAGTCTTATTAGTTTTAATAATATAAGTGTGGCTTGCAAAAGCCACAGTAAAAATTGCATAGCTGTGTCCCATAAATGTCATCTGCGTGTGTAGCACAGTGGTATCGTCACCGTCCTCCCCACACCCGGTGGAAAAGGCCCGGGTTCAAATCCCATCGATGACGCGAGGAACTGTGATGGTCTTTTTTCACTCCGTGGTTGAGTTATTCGGTCTCAGGCGTGGACAGCAAGGTTTTTCCCCCAGAAACTGGGTTTTTTCGTCCAGCAAAACAGGCAAATCGACCACAAAACACACCCAATTTACAGACATAACACATAAACTGGTATACGTAATCATTTACGGGAGACCTTAATATAATAATTTGATTTTTTTTTTGTTCCTTAAACGTCCCGATTTTTCTATAATATAACAATAGAAATGCTTCAGTTCTGCAAATTGTAGCATCTGGTGACCAGACACCTGCGGGGAGATCTGAATGAGGTGTTTAAAGCCATGACTGGATTGAGTAATCTGAATGTTAATAGTATTCTTCGACTTGCTGAGACTATACACACGAGGGCGCATAAATTTAAGTTCGGGAAGGATGGTTTCAGGACAGATGTGCGGATGTTTGCCTTTAGCCAGCAGGTGATTACTTGTGGGAAGAATCTTTCATCTGTTGTTACGGAAGTGGATGGATTGAATAAATTCAAGGGAAAACTAGAGAAATTCTTGGAGAGTACAGATGGGCTAACTGATTTTTTTTTTTCACTGATGCTATATAAGCTTGTTTTTTTTTGCATCACATGCCATTATTGCTACTATAACAGGGAATAGGGTCAGGTAATATTGGCTGTTGTTTGTTGTAGGGTTTAAGGCACACCAGTAACTTATGCTAGATTGTATTGTATTTACTGTGTCTAAATTGCGTGTGTTCTGTGGTAGAGTTGCCTGGTTACTGGATGAAAAACCAGCGGAAAAACATGCTACTCTCGCCCGAGACTCCAACCATGTTTTTTTAAAAAAAGTAAAAATTCTTTTAAAAAGTAAAAAGCATTAGCATTAGCATTAGCATTAGTAGAGGCATTTGATGCAAGAAAGCAAGCTTATGCAGCATCAGCCAAAAAAAAAAAAAAAAAAAAAAAAAACCCACTTCCACTTCACCCCTCTGTTCGTTCAAAATACATGTCCAGCTGAGCCTTAAATTTATTTAGGCTATCAACCTCCACCACAAGGGATGGGAGTCTGTTCCACCAACCAACCACCCGCTGGCTAAAGGCAAATTTCCGCACGACTATCCTACATCTGTCTTTCCTCAATTTGAATTTATGCCCTCTCAGGTGATTTTTCTGAGCTAGAGGAAGAATCCCATCAGCATTGAGCATGCTCAAACCATTCAAGGCTTTATACACATTTATCAGATCACCTCGCTGGTGCCTAGTCTCCAGACACTGTAATTTGCAAAACTGAAGCCTTTCTTCGTAAGAGCACCCCTTTGTTCCATTCACTAATCTTGTTGCCCTTCTCTGTACTCGTTCCAGCAGCTCTACATCTTTCTTGAAATGAGGCCTCCAGACCTGTATACAGTACTCTAGGTGTGGCCTAACCATTGCCTTATACAATGGAATAATCACCTCCTTATCCCTGCTGGAAAAATTCCTGTATATCATTGACAATACTCCATGAGCTACTCTTGTAGCCCGTCTGCACTCCTCAGAGAACTTCATATCTGCCTGCACAACCACCCCCAAGTCCCTTTCATTCTCTACCACTGTCAGTGTAGTACCACAGAGTTGATACGTTGCTCTGGGGTTGCTGTTTCCCATGTGTAGTACTTTACATTTATCAATGTTAAACTTCATTTGCCACCTCTCAGCCCATCTGCTCAAACTTTCCAGATCCTGTTGCAGCAGCATAGTGTCAGTAGTGCCCTTGACAACCCTGCCAACCTTTGTATCGTCTGCAAACTTGGACATTAAGCTTGATATACCATCATCAATATCATTTATAAATACAGAAAACAATAATGGACCCAACACTGAGCCCTGAGGGACTCCACTAATAACATCAGTCCACGATGAGCAGTGTCCATTGATTACCACTCTCTGTCTTCTCCCCCTCAACCACCCCTTTATCCATAGCAGCAATTTGCCTCCAATGTCACACTGCTCCAATTTGTGTAGCAGTCTTCCATGTGCAACAGTATCAAAAGCCTTTCTAAGATCCAAGTATATAATATCAAAGTTATTCCCTGCATCCAGTTCTTTTGTGACTGCATCATAGTATCCAATCAAGTTGGTCAGGCAAGACTTCCCCTTAACAAAACCATGCTGTGTCTGAGCTATAACTGAAGTCTTGTCTAAATGATCCTGCAGTGTTTCTTTAACCAGTGCCTCCATTAATTTTCCCGGAACAGAAGTTAAGCTCACAGGTCTATAATTACTTGTGTCAGCCTTTGATCCTCCTTTGTGAATTGGGGTCACATTTGCACATTTCCAGTCTATGGGTACCTCCCCTGAGTCCAAGGAAGCTCTCATAATTATGGCTAAGGGTTTGCTTACTTCCTTTGCTGCCTCCTTTAATATAACTGGATAGATCCCATCCACCCCGGGTGCCTTTCTTGTGTTTATTTTCAACAATTTCTCCTCCACTTTACTCCCAGTTATTTCAAGATTCTTTAGCTTACTGCTAGAGTTGAATACACCTCTGGCATTCCCCTCGCTGAATAACTCCTCATGTGTGAATGTCGATGCAAAATATTCATTTAGTTTGTTAGCTACCTGAGCAGGATCATCAACACTTGACCCATCAATATCAAGTTGACCAATCTGATTCATCCCCTTCCTTCTAGAGTTTACATAAGTAAAGAACTCTTTGCTGTTTTTCTTTGCATCCCTTGCCAAGGATTTCTCGTACTCTGCCTTCGCCTGCCTAACCTCCTTTGTAACTTGGTTGCATATCAACTTGTATCTATCATAGGCTTCTGTGTCATGTGTTAATTTGTATGTATCCCATGCATTTTTCTTCTCTGCCATATGCCTCATTAGTTCATCTGACATCCATTTTGGCCTAAACCTTGAACAATATTTCTTAGTTGGTATGTAAAGCCTAGTAGCTTCCAAGATAAGTTCTTTGAATGCTTCCCATTTTGAATTTGCTGTTGGTAACATCATCAGTTGGTCCCACTGTATAGAATTTAAATACTGTCTCAGTCCATCGTAGTCGCCTTTACGGAAGCAATAATCCTTCCTTTTACCCCTAATGGTAGTTACCTCTTTGAGTAAATCTCACTTCAGCACACTGTGATCACTGCCACCTAGTGGTTCATTTATCTGCAGATTCTTAATGCATGAAGAATCACTGCTGATAATCAAATCAAGAGTATTCCTCCCTCTAGTTGCCTCCCGAACATGCTGATGTAGAAAACAATCATCCAATAAATCCACAAAAGTCCTGCTAGTGTGTGAGTAACCAGCCCCCAAATTCCAGTCAATATCTGGGAAATTAAAATCTCCCATTATAAGACACTCTGATTTAGTGGCCCACTCTATTTCCCTGTACAGTTCCTTATTATACTCATCAGAGTCATTAGGCCTATAGCACACTCCTACTCTCAATTTTGATCTCCCAATGTTTATATTACGTTCTTAGCGTTTTTTCACCAACCTTTCATGGAGTAAAATAAAATTAAAATAAATAAATAAAACAAAACAAATCTTGATAACTATATTTACAATAACCTGTATTTACAAAATTAATATACGTATTACAATATTAAAAGTATTAAAACACAAGATTAAAATGCATTAAAATATACTAAGTTAAAAGCGATAAAATCCCGTAGCTTTCAAAGGCTCCAGCCTTCTTCTTCAGCAGTACTCTCTATTATTCAGTACACCTTTAAATATCAGCAGGGTAATGGTAGGCATCACATGTTTCCATTCTCACGTGTTCCGCTCTCTTGCATTGTGGAACCGGAAGTGGCTCGAACGGAAGTCGTACGGAACCGTTCATCCTTTTTTAGGATAATAGTCTCTAAAAGGGGGTGAATCCGTACACCCCTATCCCTATTAATGTTGGTTGTAGAGCTGATCCGCAAACTCTCGAGCCACTTACGGTCCCAGAACCTATGCGCCCGATCGGTGATAGTGGCATCGTCTGGGGAGATCTGGTGCTGCTTCTCCCAAAAATGTTCGGCCACGGCGGACTTGTCATATTCCGCATTTCTTATTGCTTTTTTGTGTTCCCCCAGACGATCTTTGAGACGACGTTTTGTCTCCCCTACATAACATTCCCCACAATCCGCGCATCTAATATTATATACGACCCCACTAGCATCCTCTTTTTGAATGGGGTCCTTAACTTGAGACACAACTGTGCGCAGTCTTCGTCCCGGAAGCTTCACACAGCGTGTCTGATATTTTCTTAATACTCTAGTTATATAATCCGTCAAGCCCGGATAATAGGGAATGTATGCAGTAGATACTGGTATAAAAGATTCATCTCTCCTCTGATTTTCATTAATAAATTTATCTATAATCCTCTGGGGGTAACCACATTTAGTAAGATCCGCCGTGACACGTTCATACTCTGCTTTCCTATCATCGGAGTTACTGCAATGTGATTTCGCTCTATTAATTAGCGTTCTTATCACACTGTTCCTATGATGGCTGGTCAGGGCTGAATTATAATGCGATTGCCCTTTACACATCGTTTTTCTAAAGACTTTTGTCTTTAACTGCTGGTCTTCCCTACAGACCAACACATCCAGGAACGGCAGAACTCCTCCATCTTCAACTTCCTATGTAAATTGTATGAATTGGGAGAAGCCATTTAAGATATTCAACACATGATCTTCACTCCCCTTCCGAACAAATGTAAACGTATCATCCACATACCTTTTCCAGGGGCGCATAGGGAGAACGCTAGCATTAAATATTCTGGTCTCGAGCTCCTCCATAGCTAGATTTGCTATAATTGCGCTAATGGGGGAGCCCATAGCTGTACCATTAACCTGCTTATATATAATGTTATCAAAAACCATAGTGTTACTTGAGAGGCACAATTCTATACCCTTCCTAATATCTTCTGGATTAAGTTGCGTCCTAGTATTTAGGGTAGTATCCCTCTGTAAAACTATGTTTGCACACCACACTCCATGGTCAATAGGAATACAAGTGAATAACGATTTTACATCAAATGATATCATAATTTCATCCTCTTCTATACGCTGGCTCCTAATAAAGTGCACAAATTCTTTACTATCCTTGATACTATATTCAGAGAGTCCTACTAGTGGAGACAATAGTTTGGCTAGGAAACCCGAAAGTGCATACGTCGGACTACCTATAAATGAGACTATGGGTCTGAGTGGCACGTCTACTTTATGGATTTTGGGTAAGCCATAAAACCTTGGCATTTGGCTACCTGTAGCATGTAGTGTCCAATATTGTTCTTTAGAAATCTTATTAGATTTAAGCCAACTCTGCAACATTCCGTTCACTTGTCGCTCCAAACTAAGAAGTGGACTCTTCTGGATAACCTTATAGGTTGTCTGATCTTCTAATAAGCTCAACGCTTTATTCTTATATACTTCTTTATTAAGAACCACCGTTGCTTTGCCTTTATCCGCGGGTAAAATTATAATACTATCATCTTGTTTAAGGTTTCGTAGTGCTAGTTTTTGCTTCACATTAAGATTGGAAGGAGCACTCTTAGCTTGACTAAGGATGGCTGCTATTTTCACTCGAGCTTCATTAGCTCGAGTGAAAATAGCAGCAACCAACAACTCTACGACCAACATTAATAGGGATAGGGGTGTACGGATTCACCCCCTTTTAGAGACTATTATCCTAAAAAAGGATGAACGGTTCCGTACGACTTCCGTTCGAGCCACTTCCGGTTCCACAATGCAAGAGAGCGGAACACGTGAGAATGGAAACATGTGATGCCTACCATTACCCTGCTGATATTTAAAGGTGTACTGAATAATAGAGAGTACTGCTGAAGAAGAAGGCTGGAGCCTTTGAAAGCTACGGGATTTTATCGCTTTTAACTTAGTATATTTTAATGCATTTTAATCTTGTGTTTTAATACTTTTAATATTGTAATACGTATATTAATTTTGTAAATACAGGTTATTGTAAATATAGTTATCAAGATTTGTTTTGTTTTATTTATTTATTTTAATTTTATTTTACTCCATGAAAGGTTGGTGGAAAAAACGCTAAGAACGTAATATGAATATACCCAACCTCAGAGGCCTATTTGAGGACTCCCAATGTTTATGTCACACCAAACTGACTCCACACTGCACTGTCCAGCGATGTCGACTGGCTTCACTTCCTTGGTTTTTATGTGTTTCTTAACTAATAACATAACCCCTCCTCCCTTCCTATCCTGTCTATCCTTTCTGTAGACGTTGTACTCCCCAAATTGCAGTTCTGCATCCCTTATATCTGTGTGACACCACGTCTCTGATATCCCAACAATATCTGCCTTCGATGTTTTGAGCAATACCTCAAATTCATCAAATTTATTTACTAAACTCCTAGCATTGGTGTACACGCAAGTATACCTGCACCTGTTTCTATTCTTAGCTACCCTAACACAACCCATGTGTTTACTTGTACCGCAATGGCTCCCAGCAGTCTCTGAAATACCATGCATCTTGTTTTTCAGGCTTCTGCTCATTCTAATAGAAGCAGTGCAAGAATCTCTTTCACCTCTGCCAGTGGCTACTGTCAATCTATTGGTCTTTGTCTCCCCCCCAAGCTAGCAGTTTTCCGACCCACCTAACACTGCCTCGATAGCATCAGCAAATATTCTTGCACCCTTTCTATTTAAGTGTATCCCATCCCTGTAGAAGCAATCTCTCCTGTTAACAAGTACAGTCCAGGCTGAAAAAAATTCTATCCCTTGAGCCTTGCACAATCTTTCCAGGGCCGAATTGATCGACAAGGCTCTCATCATATACTCCCTCCTATCGTGTCTGGGCAGAATTGCAGACACTTTCATATTCAACCCTAATTCTCGGCTTTTGTTCAACAGTGACCTGTACTTGTTAAGTAATTCTGCCGGTCTCCTACTCTTAATATTATTAGTGCCAACGTGTACAACTATATCACCTTTTGTGCCCTTAAAAGATGATATTCGCTCTACAACGTCATCAACCTTTGCCCCTGGCAGACATACCCTGGTCCTGTTCCACCTATCTTTTTTACAAAGCATGTTCCCCGTTTCCCTGACAATAGAGTCACCAACAACTACTAGTTCCTTCGGGACCAGCGCATTCTGCCTTAGGGGTTGTCTTTGTGTCACGCGATGCCCAACTGCAAGCTCTGGCGTTGATGTGGGCAGCTGAGAGCTTGCTGGGCCCCTCAATTTAGTTTCTTCGAGGGCATCCACCCTGTCCTTCAAGCTCTCATATAGGCCCACAAGAACGCCGAGTTGTTGCCTGATATCGATACACTCCTTGCATCGCGCACACACAAAGACATCCCCCTTGGCAGTGTCATGGCCCGTACCCGATTGCTCTGCAAACATCAAGCAAACAGTGCATTTTATAAGGCTGTGAGTCAGAGGACAACTGCCCCCCTCAGTTCTGCTCTGAGCCACAGCACTTCCATTAGCTTGAGCCTTTTGCTTTGCTGCTCTGGTCTGAGTCATGATTCTATTAATTTATTAATTAATTATGTTATGTTATTAATTATATTACGTTTGTAATCTAAGTCGTTATATGTATTTATTTAAACGTACAATTTAACTGCTAACGAAGTTCAACTAACGCTAAGATTTTTACTTACTAAGATAGTAAGATTTTTCCCCAGAATCTGGGGTTTTTCATCCAGCAAAACAGACAAATCGACCATAGAACACACGCAATTTGCAGAGATATGACACACAGCACGGCCAGTGAATTTAATTATTCGGGTGGCCTAAAAATAATAGTTTTTTTTTTTTTTTTTTAGTACTATATTCCGAGGACAAGGGAAGCAACAATCAACTGATCTATGTTATCAGCCATCTAATTAAATTGGTTATTTCATTGATAATTAACGATGTTACTAATTGTGATTAATATTAATGCTATTAATATTGATGCACTCAGTTATAAATTAATTATTTAATTGTTTTTTTAGTAGTCATTAATTAAATTCTACTCGTATTTTCAGATTGCAGCACTTAAGATTTACATTGTCTTGATTGATTCTTTGAAATTCGGTACAATCCCTTGCATACTAAATAATTTCTTCTAAAGAAAATGTAGTTCTGCAATTTACAAATAATAATAATAATAACATAAAACAATGTTTTCTGCGAACAGTAAGTGATTTAAAATGTACCGTCTATTATCCTATTCGATATAGAAACTTTATCGGCAGGAGACGTGTGTGTTACACTGCGAGGGTTTTGGAGTTAAAGCTCTTGCACCGGTGGCACTGGAAGTTGTTGAGCAAGTGGCCACACTATCCTGCAGGATTCATAAATATACAGTATTTTTAAAAGAAACGCGATGGCAGACGATCTTGATGATACTGCAACAACTGTGGAGGAACAAAAGCCACACAAGAAGGTTGCTAAACATGATAGTGGTGCCGCGGATCTTGAAAAAGTTACGGACTATGCCGAGGAAAAGGAAATTAGTTCTCAAGATATTACTGGTGTAAGTAGTATTGATTGGTTAAACATGAAAACAAGAACAGAAAAAAACATGCTTTTGTGTATAGAGTGATATTCCATATTTTAAGCTCGAGATAGGACGTTCACACTATCGGGCTGACTGACAAAGCTAAAACGTGTGTCATGTAAATATATGTCAGTTATGTGAATTAACCCGCACTGCAGGCTTTAACTAAATTAAGCTACAAGCAAAGCTCTTCCACAGTTTGCAGTTTAATCCTGCAAACGATAAAGGCCGGATTCTTGGTTATAACGCACCCGTGTTAGAACAGGGTGATGCCTTTTATAAATATAAAATCCAGATGCCAAAAATAAATAAATAAAATAAAATAAAATAAAATAAAAAAATATATATTTATTTATTTTTATTTTTTTTTTTTACAATTTTATTCACCATCTAGAAAATATGTTTCATTAGTCCCTGGTAAGTATATACATAAAAATTTGTTATTAATTTTCATGAGATACTACCTTTTCTGACAAATGCAAAAATATGCCCACCCATCTCCTCTTGGCCCACTTGATATCAATGGTATAACTGTTGATCCTGCTTAGGTTACTGACAAACTGAATAGGTATTTTGCATCTACATTCACACATGAGAAATGCATTAAGGAATGTGGAGGCAGAAGTTTATCAACCCCGGGGGCTCACATCTGGTGAGTATGGGCTTGGCACACCCAGGGTCCTGAGCTGGATATCATCAATCTTCTCTTTCTTGGTGATTCTCTTCTACTTTTGACTCTCTCTCTCCCTCAGGAACTTTTTTTTTTCTTGGTGCAGCATAAGCCTCAGGCTTCCTTGCATCATATGGCTATTAATAATAATAATAATGGGGAGCTAATGATTTTTTGATAGCTAAGAGGAATTGTTGAAGCTGTAGACAAGATGTGTAAATGTACCCCCCAGTTCAAAAAAGGTGATCTGAGTAATTACAGACCTGTTAGCTTAACTTCTGTTCCAGGGAAAATAATGGAGTTACTGGTTAAAGAAGTAATGCAGGACCATCGAGAAAGGAGTACAGTTACACTGCAGTTACAGCATGGATTTGTTAAGGAGTGATCATGTCTGACCAATTGGATTGAATGCTATTATGTAGTAACCAGTGCACAAAATAAAAAACTTTTATGTGAATAAAAGACTGCTGTCTTTTATGTATACTGCACATAAAATACTGCTGTCTTTTATGTGCATAATGCTAATGGCATTCTTCTTGTTCAGACTACACATGAGGGGTCATAAATTCAAATTGATGTGAAAAGTTTGCCTTCGGCCAGTGGGTAGTTGATTGTTGGAGCAAACTTCCAACTGTTGTCAACGTCAGTAGTTTGAATAAATTCAAGGTTGAAGGGTGCGGGCAGGTGATGTGCAGAGTTTTTTTTTTTTTTTTCCTACTCCTGTATAAGCTTGCTTTCTTGCATCATTTATTGCTACTAATAGTGATATCACTTGATGTGATTGTAATGTTCCGTTATGAAATCCACACAATTTAATTACACTGAAAATGTGTAACTGTCAGTACAGAAGGATAAACATCACAGAACACTATTCAAACTACACCACACAACAGCATGACTGGGGAGTTGAACATAGATAAATTACTCATACATAACATAGGAAACAGTTTTCACATGAGAAACAGTAGGATCAAAGGAAAACGGTCTATTTTAGCATGACCACTTATTGTTATGAACTTCAGTACAACATAACCAAATTCAAATTAATTCAGCTTCCTTATTTATTTATTTATTCATGTAGCCAGTTCTGCTGAAACTACACTATTATTAGTGTAGGCAGTTCTGCTGAAAATACAAATTATCTGTGTAGGTAGTAGTAGCAGCAGTAGTGGCATGTGATGCAAGAAAGCAAGTGTATGAGCTTATGCAGCATCAGCCAAAAAAAAAAATTACATTCTCTCCAAATGCCTGTCCAGTTCCTTTTTAAATTTATTTAACCTATCAACTTCCACAATGACAGATGGAAGTTTGTTCCAGCAATTAACCACCCGCTGGCTAAAGACAAATTTCTGCACATCTATTCTACATCTGTCTTTTCTTAATTTGAATTTATGCCCCCCTTAGAGGTTCGTAATCTGAACAAGTGAAAGGATCCCATCAGAATTCAGTGTGCTCAACCCATTCAAAGCCTTATACATCTCAATCAGATCACCACACAGGTGCCTAGTCGCCAGCCACTGCAATTTGCAGAACTTAAGCCTCTCTTGGTAAGAGGATCCCTTCATTCCCCTCACCAATGTTGTTGCCCTTCTCTGTACATGCTCAAGCAAATCTACATCCTTCCTAAAATGAGGCCTCCAGACCTGTATGCAGTATTCAAGATGTGGCCTGACCATTGCCTTATACAGAGGGACAATCACCTCCTCCCTGCTAGCAAAATTCCTATATATCATTGACAAAACCCCATGACCTGCCCTGGCAGCCTGTCTGCATTACTCAGAAAACTTCATATCTGACTGCAAAATTACTCCCAGGTCTTTTTCATTTTCTACCATCTTAAGTGTAGTACCACACAGTTGGTACGTTTCTCTGGGGTTACTTCTACCCATATGCAGTACTTTGCATTTGTCAAGGTTAAACTTCAGTTGCCACTTCTCAGCCCATATACCCAAATCATCTAGATCCTGTTGCATTAGCACACTGCCATTACTGTCATTAACAATCCTGCCAACCTTTGTATCATCTGCAAACTTCGACACTAAGCCTGATATACCTTCATCAATATCATTGATGAAGGTATATCAGGCTATATCAAAACAACAGAGGACCCAACACCGAACCCTGTGGGACTCCACTAATAACATTAGTCCATGAAGAGCAGCACCCATTAATTACCACCCTCTGTCTTCTCCCACTCAACCATCCTTTTATCCATTGTAGCAATGGATAAAAGGATGGTTAATATTACCCTTAATACCATTCTGCTCCAATTTGTACAATAGTCTTCCACGCGCAACAGTGTCAAAAGCTTTCCTGAAATCCAAATATATATCAAAATTATTTTTTGCATCCAGTTCCTTTGTAACCACATCATAATATCCTATCAAATTTGTCAGACAAGACTTTCCCTTAACAAACCCATGCTGTCTGAATTATTGCTGCAGTCTTGACTAGATGATCCTGCAATGCATCTTTAACCAGTGACTCCATTATTTTACACAGAAGAGAAGTTAAACTAATTGGTCTGTAATTGCTCGTGTCACCCTTCGATCTCCCTTTGTGAATTGGGGATACATTTGCACATCTCCAGTCCGTGGGGACCTCCCCTGAGTCCAAGGATGCTCTCATAATTATGGCTAAGGGTTTGCTTTGTTGCTTTGATGCATCCTTTAATATAACTGGATAGATCCCATCCACCCCAGATGCCTTTCTTATGTTTAACTTCAACAATTTCTCCTCCACTTTGCTCTCAGTTATTACAAAATCATTAAGCACCCTGCTACAATTTGATAACCTTCTGTCATTTTCAAACCTTAATAACTCCTCGTGTATGAATGTAGATGCAAAATATTCATTCAGTTTGTTTGCTATCTTTGCAGGATCATTAACAGTCGAACCATCGATATCAAGTGGACCAATCAGATTCATCCCTTTCCTTTTAGAGTTTATATAAGTAAAGAAATCCTTGCTGTTTTTCTTAGCATCTTTTGCTAAAGATTTCATGTAATCTGCCTTCGCCTGCCTAACCTCCTTTGTCACCTGATTACAGACTAGCTTATGTATGTCAGCCATAGATTTATGAGTTGCTTGATAATTTATATGCATCCCATTCATTTTTCTTCTCTGTCACAAGTCTCATTAGTTCATTTGATAACCATTTAGGCCTAAACCTTGAACAATATTTCTTAATAGGTATGAAACTTTTAGTAGCATCCACGATTAATTCCTTGAATGCTTCCCATTTAAAATTTACTGTTGGTAACATCGTCAGTTGATCCCACTGTACAGAATTTAAAAACTGTCTGAGACTACTGTACTCACCTGTGATCACTGCCACCTAGTGGTTCCTTTATCTGCAAATTCTTAATACACGAATCACTGCTGATAACCAGATCAAGAGTATTACCCTCTCTGGTTGCCTCTCGAACATGCTGCTGAAAAAAACAATCATCCAATAAATCCACAAAAGTCTTACTAGTGTGTGAGTGACCAACCACAAGTTCCAGTCAATATCTGGGAAGTTAAAATCCCACATTATAAGACATTCGGATTTACTAGCCCACTCTATTTCTCTGTACAACTGTTCATTGTACTCATTCAAGTCATTAGGCCTATAACACACTCCTACTCTTATTTTTGCTTTCACAGTGCTTATGTCACACCAAACTGACTCAACAGTGCACTGTTCATCTATATCAACTGGATGCACTTCTTTTGATTTTGTTTTTCTTAATTAACGGCATAACACCTCCTCACTTCCTATCCTGTCTATCCTTTCTGTTCAGGTGTGAAGATAATATTCATAAGGGATAATCAGTGGTTGTGTGTTGTTGTGATTGGTTATATAGCTAAGTGAGCAATACTGTTTTGCTCCACACATCTCTTCCTATTATTGAGTGAAAGTCCACTGCAGTGCCCATACTGTCAAAGACAACTTACTGTCCTTCATTTTCTGGTTGACTGTCCCTTACATTCAGCCATCCAGTCAAATCTTTCAGTCATTTTCCATGTTCAGTATATCTCACATGATCTATCTCATTTTATAGGAAATGAAGCAAATAAACAAATATAGATGAACTTTTGATATATTTAAAATGTATTGGCCTGTACAGGAGGATATAATTTAACATCTATAACGATACATTACCTCTACATAACCTATGAACAGACACAATTTGGCCACAGCAGCCCTTGTGTCATTAAACCCAATAGCAACAACAAAAACAGCTGTTTTTCATACCTGGTTTTCATCCCTGCCTGGTGAAGACAGGCCAATTTTAATTGGAATGGGCATGCATTTTTGTATGTATAGTGTCATTCATGAACGTTAATTCAACTCTGCTGTGGTTCTTTGCGATGAAGCTCTGTAAAAGAGCAAGAATTGGAGTGGACAGTTGCCTTTTTCATAATGAGTACCAAGTGCACAGTGCACAAACAAGTATTAATTGCAGTAGTTATTGACAAGCAAATTTTAATAATCCATGGTGGTCCAACCCCACTCTTCTTTAATCCACTAATTTTTTTTTTTATGAAAAACCAATCACAAAACTTAATAGAACCTATTGTACTTAATACCATGCATGGATTGAAGATTGGGAAGATGAAAGAAAATAGTTGTTAACATTAGACATGAATGTCTCCCGATTGTAATTTTCAGGAAATATGTATGAAGGGAGTTTGTTCTAGAAAACAGAAGTTGAGGGAATTAATGAAGAAAAAGAAAAGTCAGTTTTGTGTTGGTTTTGTTGGACAGTTGGCTGGTTTGGAAGAGAGAGAAAGGAAGAAAGAGAGCAGGAATTATAAATTCTCATTATAAGTATCTCTAGAAAAGGTGCATCAGAAACAGAACATTTATGAGAAAGAATGTGTAGAGACTTTGATAGAGATGGGTCATTAATTAATCTAATTGTCCTCTTTTGAATGAAGTCTAGAAGAGGGGGAGTGGGGGGCACCAATTATTTAGATGCAGAGGAAGCAGGATTTGTGATGTGCTTATGTCAAGCGAGATTAGAAGTCAGGGTAATCCCTAATAGAGATATGTGATCTTGTCTAGAAATCAGAGTGTCATTGAAGATAAGTGTGAGAGCAGAAGAATCCTTTTTCCAAGATATAAGACAGGACTGAGTTTTAGAAGGATTGAAATGAAGTAAGTTGTGCTATCATCAGAAAAACTATGCATAGAATTTCCAGTCAATGGAAGAAGGTCATTATTATTATTAGCTATATGGTGCAAGGAAGCCAGAGGCTTATGCTGCACCAGCCAAAAAAAAAAAAAAAAAAATTCCTGAGTTACCCTGAGAGAGAGAGAGAGAGAGAGAGAGAGAGAGAGAGAGAGAGAGAGAGAGAGAGAGAGAGAAGGGAATCACCAAGAAAGAGAAGAATGATGATATCCAGCTCAGGACCCTGGGTGTGCCAAGCCCATACTCACCAGATGTGAGCCCCCAGGGTTAATATAGAAGAGGAAAAGAGTGAGAGAAAGAACTGAACCTTAGGGAACACCAGCATTAGTGGAGAAGTTAGAAGACAAAGAGCCATTCACCATCACATATAATGAGAGGTCAGAGAGAAAACAGTTGGGAAACCATAAGACAGAAGCTTATTTAGAAGACCTTTATGCCAGAAAAGATCAAAAGCCTTTGAAATGTCAAGAGCAATTGCTTGAGTTTTACCAAACTTTTCCATTGAATTTATCCATAGATGGGTAACATAGATAATATATCACCAGTGGATCAATATAGATAGTATATCACCAATGGATCAACATAGATAGTATATCACCAATGGATCAACATAGATAGTATATCACCAATGGATCAACATAGATAGTATATCACCAATGGATCAACATAGATAGTATATCACCAATGGATCAACATAGATAGTATATCACTGGATCAACATTGATGGAATCCATACTGGCAATCATTGATCAGATGGAAGGTGTCTGGATAGTTTAGGAGTTGGCAGTTAATCGATTTCTCCATTACTTTAGAAAGAGTAGAAGTAAGTGCAGTGTGACAATAATTGTATGTGAGAGATTTATCACCCTTTTTAGGAACTGGTTGGTATGAGCAAATTTCTAAGGAGAAGGAAAAACAGCAGTGGAATATGAAAGTGTAAACAGGCAACACAGAACAGGAGTAGTAAGCTAATGAGCATAGGTTTTGAGAACAAGTGGAAAAATAACATCAGGACTTGGCATCAAAACTGTTCAAGATTCTTTTGACAGAACACAGGAGCCATTATTATTATTCAAATTATTCAAAGTATATGTATATGTTAAACAAACCTTCTGGCATATTATCCTATGGTGCAGCTATACAGGGCCAAAGCTCATGATGAAACTCCAGTGCTGCCGAACCATATAGATGGGCCTTTTTGGTGCACCTGCATGATTGAATGGTTATGTGAATATATATTGCGCTATTTTATATTACCAAGTGGTACTCATTTTGCAGTTGCCTGCATTCTCTCTCTCTCTCACATATATATTATTAGGATTGCCCGCACATGTACAAAAGTGTGGCCCAACATCAGGAATGCATCTTTGTTTCATAAATGTAATTTATGAAATTTCAGTTTATTATCTCTTGACATATTAATTATAGTTAAATTATAAAAAAAATATTATTAAATTATTACCCATGAAATGATATTTTTATTTTTATTAAAGCGACAGTTGTTTATAACATTTGATAATAACAATTATCATATTTTTAAAAGAAATTATTAATTCAGTTATTCCAAGCCTTTAACTTCATTTCATCTAGAGTTAGACTGGTAAGGGCTGGTTCTAAGTTAGATTTTTGGGAAAATCAACCATACCTAACACTTGTTTCATGTGCATCCAGCGATATGTATATTACATAATGATACTATTTTAGTGTTATAATGTTATGTAACATGTTAGTGTTTTGCAACATGTGGGCTTTCAGGATTGATTTAAGATCGAAAACAGTGAAAAAAAAAAAAAAAAGTGTATATATAAGCAGACGACTAAAATCTCCTTGTTTCCAAGTTACATCCCTTTTCGTGTTCCAGAAATTATCTGGGAAAAATGTCTCTTATGTTCTCTAGGTAAACAAATCATGTTACAACAGCTTAAGTATGTAGATATACAAGTTGATTACTATTCTGATGTGCATAATCTGAATATATTTTGAAATTGTATTTTACTGTTCATAATTATAACTTATTGTAAAATCATTTCTAATTGTAATTTATTCTTTGGGGGGGACATGTTTTTGTGCTATCATTTTCCATGACTATGAGGATTTCCAAAAAATACATGTTACAAATTTTAGACATGGCAAAAACACCATAACCTGGAAATTGATACTGAAGATTCTTCCTCTTGCTCAGAATAATCGCCTGAGAGGGAATTCAAATTGAGGAAAGACGGATGTAGGATAGATGTGCGGAAGTTTGCCTTTAGCCAGCGGGTGGTTGATTGCTGGAACAAACTTCCATCTGTCGTTGTACAAGTTGATAGCTTAAACAGATTCAAGGCAGAACTTGACAAACATTTGGAGCGAGTGGATGGGTGAAATAAGGGTTTTTTTTTTTTTTTTTTTTGGCTGATGCTATATAAGCTTGCTTACTTGCATCATGTGCCTTTGCTAATGCTAATTGGTAAGATTATGGAGTCAGTAAGGGTAAAGATGCAGTACAGGATTTTGCTAGGAATGGCATTGTAAATGAATTCTTGAGAATTCCCAAATCTAGTAAATTACTATAATGAGATTATAGAACAGCTGGATGCAAAAAAAAAAAACAAACTTGCAAGTTATATACTTGGATTTTGGCAAGGCATTGATGCAGCAGTTTCTCATAAGTTGTACAAATTTGAGCTGATCAAGGTAGGCAGGATTGTCCATCAGTGGATTAGAGGTGTTGAAGGACAGGAGACAGCAGTCATAAATTTACAAACATTTTGATGGTTTAAGCTGTTTAAAGAGGGCAGAGAATGTGGCAGATGATCCTCAAAGTGGATGACTGAAACTGACCTGCAGCCCTGAATTGGTGGATAAAGCATACAATTTACTAGCAAGTTTTTTGGGATAACTGAGAGGAAAGTGCAAGAGAAATTGTTGAAGCTAAAAGTAAATAACTCACTTGGGGCTGAATTATACATTCAGTTATATTCCAAACCATATGGACAAGGGAATGCCAGAGGTGAATTAAACTCTGGCAGTGAGCTAGATGATATTGTAATAATTGAGAGGACAGTGGAGGAGAATTTGTTGAAGATAAATATAAAAAAAGCACCCGGGGTGGATGGGATCTATCCAGTTATATTAAAGGAGGCAGCAAAGGAAGTAAGCAAACCCTTAGCCATAATTATGAGATCTTCCTTGGACTCAGGGGAGGTACCCATGGATTGGAGATGTGCAAATGTGACCCCAATTCACTCAAAGGGCGACACAAGTAATTATAGAACTGTTAGTGTAACTTCTGTTCCAGGGAAATTAATGGAAGCATTGGTTAAAGAAGTACTGCAGGATCATCTAGACAAGACTTTAGTTATAGCTCGGACACAGTATGGTTTTGTTAAGGGGAAGTCTTGCCTGACCAATTTGATTGGATACTATGATGTGGTCACAAAGGAATTGGATGCAGGGAATAACTTTGATATCATATATTTGGATTAGAAAGGCTTTTGATACTGTTGCACATGGAAGACTGCTGCACAAATTGGAGCAGTGTGGCATTGGAGGCAAATTGCTATTATAGATAAAGGGATGGTTGAGTGGACGAAGACAGATAGTGGTAATTAATGGACACTGCTCTTCATGGACTAATGTTATTAGTGGAGTTCCTCAGGGTTCAGTGTTGGGTCCATTGTTGTTTTCTGTATTTATAAATGATATTGATAGTATATCAGGCTTAATGTCCAAGTTTGCAGATGATACAAAAGTTTGCAGGTTTGTTAAGGACACTAATGACAGTACGCTGCTGCTGCAACAGGAGCTGTTGGAATGAGTACAGAGAAGGGCAACAAGATTAGTGAATGGAATGAAGGGTTGCTCTTACGAAGAAAGGCTTCTTAAGTTTTGCAGATTACAGTGTCTGGAGACTAGGCACATGCGAGGTGATCTGATTGAGGTGTATAAAGCTGTGAATGGTTTGAGCATGCTCAATGCTGATGGGATTCTTCCTCTTGCTCAGAATAATCACCTGAGAGGGCATAAATTCAAATTGTGGAAAGACAGTTGTAGGATAGATGTGCCGAAGTTTGCCTTTAGCCAGCAGGTAGTTGATTGGTGGAACAGACTTCCATCTTTTGTTGTGGAAGTTGATAGCCTAAATAAATTTAAGTCTGAGCTGGACAGGTATTTGGAACGAATGGAGGGGCGAAATGGGAGCAGGTTTTTTTTTTTTTTTTCTTTTATCTGATACTGCATAAGCTTGCTTTCTTCATTGTATGCCTCTACTAATGCTAATGAAGATGTGAATGAGTTACTGGAGGCCCCCCCTCATCGAAATGACTTCACAATCGATGATTTGATCAAGTTGCAGGCACAAATGCAAAATGAAGAAAGAGATGCTATTAGGAATAACAAAATATCCAATACATCTTGAAAAAGCCTGAAAAGTTTAAGAGAACTCATGCAGAAATTAGATATTATGATTGGAATCCAGAAATTCTGTCTGGATTCCAATCATAATATTGAAAGGAGCAATGTTCTTAGGGACCTTTGTGATGTCACAACTTGGTATAAGGTTCTTTATGAAAAGGAGATGGCAGCTCACAGCTTTCTTAGAATGAATTTTTGAAACAGGATTAGTGTATCAAGTATGTACAGTAATTGTTTATATTTCATTTAAAAAAAATCAAATTATTTGCAAATCTTTGGGAATATATATTAGCAAGTTGTATGAGTTTATATGGGAAATTTATTAACTTTGGCTTTCTAAGAACACAGTGTGTATATTACCCAAGCATTAGATGTATTTTTATATCATGACAGGGAATGTTGTGCATAACTATTTACCCATTGTTATTACTACACACAAAATATTTGTGATTTGTTTTTACTTTTTGAATGATATCCAGTTTATTTTTCAAAATTGCTTTTGGTCAGGAGCATGAATGCAGTAGCACATGCTCTTTGAGTGGACCAGGGTTCAAGCCCATGACTGCTAAATATGATTAATATTTGTATTGATTGATTTATTGTAAACTCCACTGACCTGGTGGGGTCGTGCTGGAGTATAAACAAGAACATTTTTCTTGTTAACCCCTAGCATGATGCTGTGAAGGGTATTGTAGAGTCGTGGTACCTGCATGTATCGGTGAACCTTACAATAAAGATCTTATTTATAAGTTTATTATAAAATGCAGGTGGTGACCTAACCGAAAACATTCACAGATGAAAGTTGTTAACTTGATGTCTAAAACAGATTCTTTATATATTTCCTTATTTTATGGGGATTCCAAATCTTTAAAAAATGCATTCCAAATATTTAACGTATTAGAATTTGTTATATGTAACAAATGCTTTTGTTCTTATGTTTATTGGGATTTGATTTTGTGGAATTCCCCATTTGAAGTTTTTACCATTGCATTACTAGGCCTTGATTTTGAATGAATAACTTCAGAGCTGATCATGTGAACAGAATATGGCTACTCAGGTATGAGTAGTCATATTTTGTCATAGTGAGTTTGAGTAGTCATAATTACATGACTACTTAGGTTTGAGTAGTCGTCACGGAATTGGCAGAAATGAGAGAATTAGGCGAGTTGTAAATGTTGGAGAGCTGAAGCAAATTTGTATTATATGTAAATCTTTTAAATAGGGAAAAGTAACATCTTAATGGATAGTGTTACAGGATAAAAAAGTTTAAATGTTCTACATGTGAAAACTTAGGTGGGAATGCCTTAGTTAGTTTTATATGTATGCTGCACAATTGTTACTAACATGCAATTTCTAATCCATTAAAATGTTTTGGATAGGTTTATGATGGTTAATTTTTTTTATTAGATTTAGTTTTCATTTAGAGATCCTAACATTGACAGAAATCAAGAGTATCATTTAAGACCTACAGTTCTGTTTTTTTTTTTATATTAAATTTTTTTCAGGCTATGTCCTTAATAGGAGATAAACATTCTAAAGAAACAGCAGAAAAAGCTGCCAGGCAAAAAGAGTTAGCTAAAGTAACTATAAAGAAAGAAGATGTTGAGCTTATTGTAAGTATAGTTCTTAATTTATATTACCTGTCCTAGTGCCGAGAAAATTTGCTTCATATTTATGTGCTTCCTTCAGAATTTGTGTCAGGTTTGAAGTAAAATAAATCATGGTATTAAAAATATATAATAAAAAGACCTTTCCTTTCTATGGCACTTGGAAGTCACAATTTCATTGTAGTGAGTTTAGAAGCCTCCTAGAATGATGTGAAGGGAAATTCTGTCTGTATTTACATATAATACATGTGGTAGATATTCCTTTAAGTTATATAAATGTGAGGTATACATTTTCAGATATATACCAATTGTATTTTTAGAAACATTTTTCAAAATGCACTTTAATTTAATGTAAATCTATAATTGACCCACCAGGACTCTTTTGAAGGAATTTTTAGAACTGCATAAGTTGTCTGAAACATTTCAAGGAATTTTTAGTGTGAACTGCACTGTGCATTAAATCAAAAACATTTGGGATTCATTAATAAAGTTCATGCTAAAAAAATGCCTGTCACAAGCAGCTGTGTGCAATTATCATTCAGCCTATGGGATGAATGATAATTACCTTCACCTGCCCATGTTTGGGCATCATTTGAGTTTTACCACTAGTACAGTTTAGTGTATAACTCCAAATCTTTCCTCCTATACTGTTTTTAATATGATGTGCAGGTTGTTATACTCCCAGGTGTACAAACTTACATTTTGCTGCAATATGGCCTTAGTTGCTAATTCTCCTAAAAACCAAATAACAAATTACATTTTGCAGCATTATAAACTAAGCTGCTATTTATCTCACTGAGGGCTGCCAGTCATGCTCCTTAACTCTTTTTGGTGTTCATATGGAGAATCAGTTGCTGTTATTTGTGCAAAAAGGTTATGAAGTTTTCGTATGCAGTTACTTTTTGGCTTCTTTTAGTTTTTAAGTGATTTTTGTTTTGTTTTAGGCAGAATTGGACACCCTGCAAGTTGGGTCTGGCTTGTAGACTTTTTCCACCAAGTTCTCAGTGAATTCTCCACCACCCCCCTTAAAAGTGTTAAGTTCCTATTTCCTATTCCTCAATAAAATTTTAACTTTCCATGACTTGTAGCTTCTCTAGACCTGTGTTGTTTTTTTTTTTTGTAATTTCTTTGAATTTAGGAGTGGTACCATGTTCGCTTACATAATCTTCTCCTCAGTGATCTCTAAATGTTTCTAAATCATGAATATATAAATGTGAAGCTGTTTTCTAAAATGAAACATTGCAAATGGGAATAAGAAGATTGTGAAGGTATGATGAGGGTCTTCGCATGCAGATGAAATGGGTGAGAAAGCATGAATGTCTTATAATGGACAATTAAATTTGGCCCTAATTGATTGTGGGAAGGAAGCTCAAGGGAAACAAAATTTCTAAATAAACTCGATGATTATTTGTACCAGCAAAAAATACTAGAGGTAAGAATATTCTAGACCTCATTACTCACAAATCAGATGACATCATAAGGCTTACATTGCAGGCACCATTGACAGGTAGCAGTCATTAATTGGAAGATGAAGAAAGATGTTGCAGTGGTTATAGGTATAGGTTGTATTTTCAGAAAAGGAGACTATGACAGTTCAAGACACTATATAGCATCTATCCCTTAGGCAGATTGCATAGGGAGGGTGGATACATTAAATTATGGAATACCTTTAAAGCAATAATCACAGAAGCTACAAATACATATATACCACTAAGAAAATATAGCACAAGGAGGATGCCGAGATGGGTGATTATGGAGCTAGCCAGTCCAACAGAGCAGAAAAAGTGACATGGGAAAGTTATAGAGCAATGAAAAGTACTGAGGCCTATAACAGCTACAAATTTATCTGTAATAGTACTATTGAAAATGTTAGTGTTGCCAAAGAAAATTGGCTCTAGAGCAGAAAAAGTGACATGGGAAAGTTATAGAGCAATGAAAAGTACTGAGGCCTATAACAGCTACAAATTTATCTGTAATAGTACTATTGAAAATGTTAGTGTTGCCAAAGAAAATTGAGGAAGCAGTGGCCAAAAGAACAAAGAATGGGTACAAGAGTTTTTCGTGTATGCCAATATGAAGAAGAAAACAAATCAGGCATTTGATCTGTATGATGAAATACTCTTCATGGCGAGGAGACAATCTGTAAGTGAAGTTGAGACATATAAAATTAGCAATTCTGGAATTACAGATGACTGTTTGTTAGAAAAGCTTTTGAGCCTAAAGGTAAGTAAGGCTTTTTGGGTTGACAGCATATACCCAGTAATTTTGAGGGAGGTGGCAGAGAGTGCATTGAACCATTGTGGTTAATTATGATGGCATCTTTGGACTTGGGAAAGATTCCTCTGGATCGGAGATGTGCCAATGTATTGCCAATACATAAAGACAGTTCTAAGAGTGAAGTAGGTAACTACAGACTGCTTAATCTGACTTCATGGTAGGCAAAATTTTGGAAGCAGTGATTAAGAGTGCAATCCAGGGACATTTAGATAAAAGTGACATTTTAAACACATGTTCTGTGTGTTTAAAATGCTACACATGATTCACATTGTTTTGTTAAGGAAAAATCAACTTTAACTAACCTGGTAAGCCAGCTTGACATTATTACTCATGAACTAGATGTAGGGAACAATTTTGACATAGTTTATTTGAATTTTAGCAAGGCCTTTGACTCAATCCCTCATGAGAAGCTACTGTATAAGCTGGGACATGTTGGGATTACTGGGAAGATTCGGAGATGGATTGCAAGGTGGTGAGCCATCTTAGGATCTCACTCGTTGCTTGTTCAGGGCAGAAGGTTGTGATTAATGGATATTCTTCAGATTGGTATAATGTCAAAAGTGGGGTCCCTCAGGTTCTTGGACACTTGTTTCTGATTTTCATAAATGATATTGACATGTAAACTAGTTGTGCTGGTGCCAGTAGTTCCAACCATTTTTGGAGCTTGAACTACTCCACAGGGAGCTGTTTTATTTGATGATCCAGAATTGGATGTATTATTTGGTGATCCAGAATTGGATGTACTATTTGGTGGAAATCTTGGAGCAAATGACCTGGCTGCTTGAATTGAGGTGGATGCAGATGCCCTGGTTGCTCAGGTTATGTGCAACTAGAGCATCTACATCTACCTCAATTCAAGCAGTCAGGTCATTTGAGGTGGCTAAATCCACCTCATTTCAAGCAGCCAGGTCATTTGCTCCAAGACTGCCACCAAATATGTTACAAGCAGCCTTTGTTGCTTCTTGTTCTGAAAAATTTTACTAATTCAAGGTTATTATTAGGGATTTCATCTTTTTCAATACATTTTTTCCAGCAGTTTTCAGTTGTTGTTGAGCTTATTTTCTCCCATGCTAATCCAATATTGTGTGCAATCTTTTGGTGTTAATGTTTTCGGAAATTTTAGAACTTGAATTTCTGAGTTCACAACATCAGCAAGTAGTTGCCCCAGTAGTGGGCTTTGAAGGCTTGGATAATGCCCTGATCCATGGGCTGAATTAGTGCAGTTGTGTTCCTTGGCAGAAACGTGACTCTGTCCTTGCACAGTTGTACAACTGTTCATCTGTGAGTTCACCATCTTGAATTACATTACACAGAAATTCAGGAAATACTTCTTCTGCTGTAATGTCACCAAATGCAGATTCATCTATGACTAGCCTAGGATATCCCATGATGTGCCTTCCCATCTCCAAAGCCACCTTTAAATGTATCATCATCTCCACCAGAGGCCTCCATAGCCGGATGGTCAGGAGCGTGAGTGCAGTAGCACACACTCTTTGAGTAGACCGGGGTTCAAGCCCCTGACTGCTGAATACGGTCGATCTGCCAACCCGCACTGGACCAGCGTGGCGGATTATGGTCCGTTTCCCTCAGCATGAATTGTTGAGGCTTCCATCCTGCAGTGGGTTGATAATGGCTACACTTTACTTTTTTACATCTCCACCAAGTAGCTTATGAAATTTAAGTGTTTTGTCTTTTCAAAATTACCCCGTTTATCAGCACTCCTTCACTATGCTTCTGTAGAAACCACTTATGTAAGTATTAGTCCACATCACTGTTTTCACAGTCTAGTTTTCTTTCTTTGGATGCTTACTTCATCTTCCATGGAGTCTATGAATGAATGAGTGGAATTTTTCTTCTTTCATCCAACCGCAGATCATTCCTTCTGGAATTCTACACTTATGAAATATACTGATTTCATTTTGCCACTCTTAACTCTCAGTAATTTTTAACTTTTCTTAAACCGTATAATTTTTTTCTTTTGATGGCCATTAATTCAGTCCTACTGAATTATTAAATTTTGCTGTGTTATTTTCTTTCTGATGCCCTAGAATATACTGTATTTTGAGAAAACTAAATCAAAACTAAACTGTCCAGCCTATTGTAGTGCCAAAGTGTAGTCACATGATTTCTCCACAAATCACTTGTTAGTTCATGTATATTTTTGTCCAGTTTAGCCCTTAGCAGTTTTTACTGTCCTAAGTGTAACTTTTAGTTGAAGAAAGAATGGCTTGTGTTGTTTTTTTAGCAAAATTTACATTATTTACTTTGTAAATAATGTATTACACTTGACGAATGGTAGCCGTATTCTTCTCCAGAGGTAGCTGTTTGTAATTAACGTTCAACTGATATAGTCTTTTATTGCATCTCTAGGTGAGGGAGAAACTGGGTGTCTACAGTAATTAATCTCTCACGAGTTCTGTTGTTTACAAAAAAAACTCTGCAACCGAATACAGGTAGTTCTCGACTTTACGAGTTAATTTGTTCCTAGCGTGTGCTCGTAAAGCGGGAATTTATTTCCCATAGACATAAGGTTAAAAATAGGGGTTACGTTATCAACAACGAAATTAGTTAGCTAATTAGTTTGTTTAAATATTGATTGATTTATCCAAAGAAATGAAAACGTAGTCTGTAAAATCAAGCAAATTATAATAATAGAGAAATTATTTACAACTTACAAATGTTAAAGAATGTCTATTCTTAGTCATCATTGACTAAATGCACACTCGTTGATCACTCATTATTTGCTCGGCACTCAGTTTGTTGCACAAGAAGTTGTCTTCTTCAGAAATGTTTCAAGAGGCATTTGTTTCCAATATAATCTTCTCTTTTAATTATAAATTTTATGATTGCATGCATAAGCATTTTTTAATGGCACACACAAATTGCAACTAACACAATTCGTGTGGAGTAATAAGTTTATGAAGCTTAAAAAAAAGGAATGAAGAGAAGATTCTGAAAATTTATTTGTTTTTTATATGATTGAAGATTTCAATAAAGAGGAAATTTCGGTATTTTTGCAAATCCAATAACATCAAGTTTACTACCCGTTTATAATTGCTTGCAGTAACCAAAAAGTCCAATAAACCAGAAAGTGCAAATTGTTTTATGGTTGTGACCTCCAGAAATGTGCTTTAGAAAAATATCACAAAGGCGTTTAAAATTAATTCTTATAACGGAACATATGATAACGATAAAAGTGTAGTGCATTTTAATGATTTGAATTGGTAACTAATACAATTTTCAAACCATGCTCATGACCTTTATATGGCCTTAAGGTCATGCTCGTGAGACACCAAGAGAGATAAATGGCTTAGTTATACAGCAGAAATTTGAACTGAGATCTTGAAATGAATTACCAAAAATCAATGTGTTATTGGGTTCATATTACAGTATTTTAATGATACGATGGTGTCTCTGGAACTGATTAATATTGTAAAGCAGGGCACACTGTATTGTATAGCTATGCACGTGGTTTGGAATGCGGTATTTATGAATGTTTAACATTCATGTTTTGCAATTAATGTTCATATTTCAATTTTGTTGATACTTGATACTTGGGGGAAAAATATCGTACACCTGGGAACTCGTAAAGCATGAATTGCTTGTATATCGAAGTGTGAATATACAGCCATTTTTAGCTAAACCCCCCCCCCACTAAGGTCATGTGTAGGATATACAGTAGTAGGATATACAGTGGATACGAGAGTATATACAGTATTCACTTTTTCCAGTTTCCATTATGAAATTGCTAGTTCTTTGAACACACTACTTTTTTTTTTCATGATTTTTTTGGGGGACATGGTCGTATCTGCAGCATAACTGAAACCGAAATGATCTGAAGGGGCATGTTATATCGATGTTGCACTGAACAAGAAAACAGACCCTTTTCATAGCTTGATCACAACTAATTCTTTTACTTTATACCAATTATAATTCTTTACAATTGTACAAGAAATGGTTACTTATGATGTCTGGAAAATTCCCCAAAATTTCTACTAGTGTTAGCTGTTACCAAGAATAACATTTGAACTGATTTATCCCATTTAAAAACTAAGTTATGTGATCATTGTAGTAAAAACTCAACACAAATTTAGAAATTGAAAAGCCATTAAACTTTATTACAAACCCTACCTGACTTTCTAGAGGGGGAAAAAAATTATTGTTCTTTGGTCAATACAGTGTAATTTGCTGTACTTTTAATGACTTTATAATACTTTTAATGAATTGACTCTTACTTTAAAAAGCTTCCAATAATTAATTTATTTAATTTTTAATGTTTGTTTCTTGTTGATAATATAGATAATAATAAGTTAGCAATAACATTCCCTTATTTTTTTGTTTTTGTTGCATAGATGAAAGAAATGGAAATTCCTAGGAGTGTTGCAGAACTGAAACTCCGTGAGCACCATGGAAACATTGTAGAAGCATTAATAGAATTAACGAATTAATATGTTATACTATCTTTTATTCTGTACTGTTAAATTAAAAAATTTATACATATCGATTATAAGATGTTAAAATTTCATTAGTAAGTATGGTAGTTTACATTATGGAACAACTAGTTTAAGGTTTAAACCATTAAATTAATCATTTAATTACAAAGCAGCTTAATTTATTTTTAACCTTCGTATTTATTATGTTAAAAAGCACCTTTCTAAAGAAATATATAGTGACTGCTCATAGCTTAAGAAATTTATATGCTAAAACTATGAATAGCAACTTTTTAAAAATATAGAGACCACTTATAATAAAAATACATTTTAAGTGAAAATCAAATATATTGTATATGTAAAATTTAACTCACACATAAAAGTAAAATTTATTAGGTGGTTTTTTTTTTTTTTTTTGAAAAACTGAAGTTATTTATGGAAAATGACCTGTTTCAGATGGGCAGCCCAAACACTCGTTGAGAGCTAGCATCTCTTTACTCAATCCATTTATTATCACCCAGAAGAACCATTCCTTGAAAGTTGATTTTCACATATTTTTCAGTGAATCTATTACATTTGTTGTCACATGACATGTTGCTCCTTGTTGGAACCATGCAGTGTATATAGGACCATTCTTTCACCAAAATTTTAGGGAAGAACAGCTCTTCCAGCATATTTTGGTAATACTCTACAGCATTAAATTATCTTCAGATGATCCTCTCTAACTGGACAGTAGGGTTTGCCATACTGGAAATTTGTTGATTTGAATCCACGTCACTCAGAGAGATATGGATTCAAATCTGAAAGAGTGCTCTTATATATATATACAGGGTGTCACAAAAGTCTGTACTCATAGGATATATTATTTTATTATTGATATCATTAATAAATATTATTACGATTACTACCTGCTACCACAGTAGCAGGTAGAACTGGTACTCTTACGGGTAAGATCCCGAGGGAAGTGTGTGAGATATTTCACCAAAAGCATCCTGATAAAAACAAACCTTGTCAGTGATTTGTTGGGAAACTACTTGACTGTTTAAAAACGATTGGTAGTGTTTTTGACAAGCCATGTAGTGGTCATCCACAGGTGATGAACCCTCTGCTATTACTGTTGAAACCATTAACAGGTGTCCCTAAAAATCTTTGAGGAGAGTTGGTATTAGCCAAATGTCTGCTGCAAGAATTTTGAAATGAAAAAAATTCCATCTTTTCAAGTATAAAATTTCAGGAATTACATGACATCAACAAATGGGTGGAATTCTGTGAGTGGATATTATGCACCTTTGCTATTAGATGTTATGTTCAGTGATGAGGCCTGCTTTTACTTGAATGGTTTTGTTAATTGGCATAATTGTCAATATTAGACTGGTATCAACCCCAATCAGATGGTCAAAGACCACTCACAAACTAATCCTAAGGTTGTAGTTTGGTGCACTATCCACACGATTGCAGGTTGGTGGGACCTTACTTTTTTTGAGAGAAATGTTACAGGTGAAAATTACATGCATATGCTCAAACAAGTTTTAGAACCCTATGTTCACAATCTTCCTCTTCTGGAAAAATGCAGGTGCAGACAGTGTATTTCACCGAACAGTCACCTACAAAAGCAGATAGATCTGTGTATGAATGTGCAAGTTCATTTTGAGCATCTCAATATTAATTGTGATTAAAATGTATTTTATTTTTACCCATGAGTATGGACTTTTGGGACACCCAGTATTATACCCCTTGCTGAAGTTGGTTTCATAAGTATTATTGGCAACTGCTGGCATTAACTCCACCCCTAAGTTATTCTGAGTAGCCCACATAACATGTAAATTTACCCGTAGAAAGGCATCTGTACAGACAAATATGGGTGATGAGGGGAACAACAGTTTAAAATTTCAACCCTTGATGGAACAGACCTCCATAGGGCAAGATCTGTTCCAAAAAGAACACAACAGTATCATCTGATAGATGATCAGATGATACTGTTGCATTTTTTTTTAAAATCGAATTTAATTTTTAACATTTTTAGTTGAATTGAAAATGGTATTTTATTAACTATGATTTACATAGTTTATCACACTGTTCATTGTGTGAAATATTTTGGATTTTATGTCATTTTACTCATCTTATATTGTATCTCCCTTTCCTCAATTTTCAGTTTTTTATCTGGCAAACCCTCCCTTTGAAAAAAAGGAGCAGTTTTCAGAAATATATACAATGGTAAAAATAGCCAGTTATAATATTCTCTTGGTGTAGATATATTATCCATAATTCATACTGTACGCTGCCTTTCAGAGTGGGACCAGCTTCTCGTAACTTGTGTAAATTGAAATGAAAATATTGTATCATCATTTAGAGAATATTAGAAGGGAAAGGTATATGGAATAATTTTATTTTATTCCCAAAATAAAAAAAAAAAAGCAAATTTTAACAGAAGAATGTGGCAGATGTCATGTAAGTCCTAGGGATTAATTTCAGTTTTGAAATTAGTACCTGTGAAGCAGTGCACTAAGGAAACCTCTAAATAACATCCTCAGCCACTGTTACAGCATCTTTTTTTTTTTTTTTTTAAATGACAGGTACAGTTGGTAGAAAAATGGACAGGGTAATGCAATTTTGATGTATTTGCCATCAGGCCTAAAATAATCTGATCTGGTCATCCAAATTGAAATGAACTCTGAAAGATAATTTTATGACATTTTGATTGTGTCAGAGGTGTTTAGGAGTGGTCTTAGATGTAGTTTGACAGTGGTGTAATCTTTAATCTTCTTTATCAACGTGTTTTCTGTTACCTATATTTCAGAATTTTAAGGAACAGCAACATTCTGAAAATTTGTAAATAATGGTTGAAAAGTAAGTTTGAAATTTATAGCTAAAAGTGAACATTTACTTTTGGGCTGAGCTGTAAATCAGAACAAACCTTGAAATTATATTCGTGTATGTACATGGAATAATCTTTTATTAAAAAGCACATTCCATGTATGTAAACTATGAGAGGCATTTGAAAGGTTCGTGGGCTGAGTATGAGAGGGTAGTAGTACAGTGCTCAAAATTTCTGTACTTAATGTATAACACTTTAAATAGTAACTTACCAAGGTTCATGCAGTTTCGGTCACATCTTTTTTTAAATTACAGATCCTGAAATCAACAAAGTTGTGTGAATGAGGAAAGATGGACAAAATTGGCCATCATGCAGTCATCCAATATGACACCAAAAAATATTCATGAGGATATGGTTACAGAATTGGGGAGGATGTTCCTTCCTATTCCATAGTTAAGAAGTTGGCAGCAGAAATTTAAATAAGGCAGCGAGAGAGAGAGATCCTGGAAGATAACTCACACTGTGGAAGACCTGCGACTTCCATCATTCCAGAAGTTGTTGGCAGAGTGTATGATCTGGTGATTAGTGATCAATGAGTGACAGTTCGGTACATTGCCAGCATTGTTGTAAATCTCATCTGAACATGTGTACCATATAATAACAGGATTTCACTATGAAAAAGGTGTCATCACGATGTGCCCTAAAGTTGTTGAACAGCAGAACAAAAATGCACACAAGAGTTGTCTATGCGAATGAACATTTGCATCATTTTCAAGCAGATCCAGCAAATTTCCATGCAAGGTTTGTGATGATGGATGAGACTTGGGTCCATCACTTTCAATCAGAGACAAAGGAGCAGTCGAAACACAACTCTTTTCACTTCTCTCCAAAGAAAGCCAAGTCGATTCCTTCTGCTGGTAAGGTTTTGGAATGATGATGGAGTGTTGCTACAGATTACTCAATTACCTTCAGAAAGGTCAGACAGTCAGAGGGAAATATTGCACAGACCTTGAGGCATTTTTGCAAAAACAGAGAAAATGCTTAGGAAAACTCAGCAAAGGAGTCTTGTTTCACCAAGATAACGTGCCTGCTCACAAGTCTATCTTTGTCATGGTTGCACTGCATGAGTCTGGCTTGGAAATCTTGGACCATCTCCAGATCTAGCACTATCTGACTTTCCCTCGTTTCCTAATTTGAAAAAATAGCTGGCTGGCATCCATTTTCCCACCAAAAGTGTATTGATTCCAAAAGGAACTAAGTAACATGTTACCAGACTCCTCAAATAAATGCTTCATGCTCAGGCCACAAACTTTTCAAATGCCCCTTGTAATTTTAACACAAGCAAAGATTAAACAAAACTGTGCCAATTCTATATTTGCATTGCTGCAAATAGCAGAATTTAGTGAGTGTGCCAATATTGAGCAGTTAATTTTATGTGCCTTTTTACTTTTACAGAACTCCTTTATTGATGCTTAAGAATGACTACCCATATATGTTACATTATTGCACTTGAATGCCTTTTGAATGATTAATATATGCATAATAGCACATCTCTTCTAGTGCTGTTTGACACGTGTCAGATTCAACTAATGTGTTAATTTGTACAATGGTCATTTAAATAAAAACTGCAGAAGTTAAATAAAAGTTGTATTTCACAAAGCTGTAGTTCCCATTATGTTTGACACAATTTCCCCAACACTGCACTAATGCTTGGATTTCTCAAGAGACAATTTGTAGTTGATGTGGAAGCCATTTGTGCACTGCCATCTTGACTTCTTTGTCTGTTGTGCAACCTTTAGTGGACAAAAAAGGCTGTAATCACGTGAGGCTAATAGTTTGGTGAATATAGAGGACCCGACATCTGTTCTATCTGATATACTGGAGAACTAGCATTACCATGCTGTAGGCACACTTAAGGAGAGCAAACCATGATGTTTCTTTTGAATTGTTGGCTGTAATTGGCTCAGAAGTATATCACAGTTTTTGTCACTGTCCAGATGGTGCCTCCGTAGGCAGGAGCAGCAGTGCGTAGCACACGCTTCTTGATTAGACTGGGGTTTGAGCCCGTGACCACCAAATACGGAGAGGTCGGGGAATGACCACCACATATCCCCGGAGCAATATGGCCTTAGTTGCTAATGCTCCTAAAAACCAAATAACAAACAAACTGTTCAGATAATGTTCCAGAATCACACCTTTGTGATCCTAGAGAATAGCAAGTAATACTTTGTCAGCTGACCTTTCTTTGGTTTTTAGGCAAGTCTGTATGGCTCTACACTGAAATTGCATGTTTGATTTTTTGTGTGTGTGTTCACCTTCGATTCATCTCTGGTCACTGTGTTGTAAGAAGGCATCTCCTTTGCACTCGTACCATCTAAGATGCACAATGCCTGTCTTTCCTTCATTTCTGTCGTTACCCTGTGCATCCATTGAGTATATACCTTTTGAAAGTGTAACTCTGGTAATTATGTAATGCAACAAGCCAACATTAACCTTGTACCATGGTAATTTCTTTGATAGTAATGCAATGGTTTCTTCATATGAGTTCTTTCACTGTTGCTATGACTTTAGTCAAGATATGTGTTTGCATTAGTTCAGTAGAATCCTCAACATTTTCAGTGTTCTTGAACTTGTCTACCCACATATTGTGTTGCCCAGACACACTTCATAGTAACCAACATTCTGTAATAAATTTAAGTAGATTTTATTCCTTCTACATTTAAAAGTTGGATTGCAGATTGTAACTCTACCTTGGCGTATAATGCAAGGGTGCTGCCAGCTTGAAAATAATGTCAGCATTGGCCAGCCAGTATGTACAGTGTTGCCAACAGACTTTAATCAGTTATCTGACACAAGATTATCATCAGGTTTTGCAATAATATGCATTTTATATTGGATTTTCATTTGAATGACCTTTGCAGTTTTTCAATTAAAAAAGTTGAAGTTTATGTGGAAACGGAACATTTGAGCTAACAATACATTGAGATCGGATGTTTACATGCAGCGCAGAAAAAAGAAAACAGCAAGTCATGTGATTACTGTATTTGTTTACGTTCGCCATTTTAAAAGTGAATTCTGTAGTGATATCATGGATTATACTGCTGTTTTACATTTATTTTAAATTAAAAATCCCCTCACTATGGCTCTTAAAGTTAATAAACCTCATACAGAAAAGAAAAGAACAACATTAAAGCTTAGTGACAAACTTGATATAATCTAAACTATTACATTAGGGTCACCCGGAAAGTGCAGGATTCGAACCTGGGCCTTTTCTACCCAATGTGGGGAAGACGGTGCCGATAGCACAGTGCTACCTATGCAGACTAAACTTGGGATAATAAAGAAAATAGAATGGGGTGTAAACAGTAGTGAATTAATGGCAGAATATAACATTGGATTGTCAACATGTTTATGTTTTTTAATAAAAGTCTCATTATTTCTGCATTAAATATATTAAAAATAAAACTTTCTAGATGATGGAAAAATTGAAATAATGGCACCTTGAATCCCTGAAGGTGCCGTTATTCTGAAAGTCTATTGTACTTGTCTAACTAACATTTGTCTCTGTTGACAAATTTCTTGTGGATTTTTCAGGGTTTTATTTTGCAGAATTTATTCTTACAATTATTTCTGATGTTCTGAATGGAAGATGAAGCTGATCTTTCTTCTGTTTGAAATTTTTGAATGAGTCACTTTAATTCTTTGTTGAATTCACATTTAGCAGATGTACTAGGACCATTCTCAAAACAAAGATCCAAAATTTTCATTCTTTTCAACAAATTACAGGAAATTAAAATTATAATATTCAGCCTGGAAAAAAAAAAAAAAAAAAAAAAAATGTGGAAATAATATCACAAAAGTTAAATGCACTTTAGATATAGCATGATTTGGGGGCCACTCTGCACTTATAATTTATATTCCAAATACAGTATTTGGAAAATTTTATTATAATTATCAATATGAATGTAAGTTAAAGGCGCTGAAAAGATATTCACTAATTGGTGTTGACTCGTTTTTGAAAACATTAAGGGGGAAAAAAAAAAAAAAAAACGGGCATATTATATAAGAAATGGCTGAATTTTTGTTTTTCATAGTATAGGATGGAGTATTATTGTGCTTGAACACAGAGGGTGGTCTATTTTTGCATAGAAATAATAGTGTCTGGGAAGGACAGAATTACTCAACATATCAGTGCATGACTTGGCTGATTGTTTTTGGCAATACAAATGGTCAAGTCCAAACTGCAAGTTTTATTGTGAGCACAATACACAAAAGCAAATTATAATACTAAATGATATGCCCTAAACAGCTTTTTCAAATGATTTTAGAAGAATGCATCTAATAAAAATGGGCATAAGATTCTTTTGGTGTTTAGGCATTAGTATCAGTCTCACAGTAGTTCTGAAATTCTTCAGGTATTCATTAACCAGCTGATGGTTGCACAGGATCTGACAGGCTCTACTCCAGTGGTTCCCAACATTTTTTTTACTCGCGAACCTCTTTTTCAACATAATATTTTTAATGCGAAACACTAAACCTATGTTCTCTAAAATCGTATAATTTTTCTGAATTTTATTATAAAATATTTCCAGTACTACATTTTTATAAGCAACATTGCCAATGCTTATCTCCGATTTCTAGGCAAGATCTTGGCATAAAACACATTACAAATATTGCATTCTCTGCATCTAAAAACTGGGGTTTTTCTTCTGTTCTTGGCATTACTTTTCTTCCAAACAGTTGTTGACTCTGTAGAAATCACAAATGCAGCCTACCATGGAATATTATTCCCACATATGGGGGCAGTACCCCCAAAACCTTTCAGGCTTCTAGATTTCATTCAAAAGAGGGCAGTTAGGTTAATTAATGTCTCATCTCTAACAGAGTCTCCACTCTCCATCTTATAGAGACACTGTTTCTGCCGCATTTCTTTTCTATAGATACTTGCATGGGCACTGTTCTTCTGAATTCGCTCCTATAATCCCCGCTCTCTCTTTCAAAGAAAGACTGAACATGTGCCACAACCAGTCAACATCCCTTTACTGTCCAAGTTCAAACTCACAGAACCAACTTTTCTTCTTACTCATTTATTCATTCAACTTCTGTTTTCTGGAAAAACCTTCCTTCGTACTTATTTCCTGAAAATTAGTCTACAGAAGTTCAAGTCTAATGTCAACAAGTATTTTCTTTCATCTTTTCAACCTTCAACCCATGCATTGTACTAAGTACTATATGTTCTAAAAAAAAAAAAAAAAAGTACCTATACATAACAACAGGCCTTGAGAATGAAAAAAAATTTAGTATGGAAAACATACTTATTTAACATGATATACTATAAGATAGTAAACTAATTAAGGAACTGTGGGATATGTGGTTTCTTTCTATGGCAATTATTTACTTTTTATTTAATTTTATTTTACTTTGTTTATTATTAGTTATATTTTGTAGTTTTACAATAACATACCTATGTAAATCCAAGCAGACACCATTACACAATTTTTAGTGCAAACCCCCTGGAACACTTTTGCAAACCACCGGTTCGGAACCGCTGCTCTACTCTAAAATGTCTGCTGCACATTAGGTGCCAGCTGCAGGTTGGTAGATGTTAATACAGAAAGTATTACTTGAGAGTATTTAGAAGTGATATGTAATTGTTTATGCAAAGTAATTACGTGAAAACACTTGATCTGTTAAACACCACTGATCTTGCAACTATCTGGTTACCATTGAATAACCATTAAAAATTGGCTAGTGCAGCAAAAGCCTCAGGCTTCCTTACACTGTATGGGTAATAATAATAACTGCCTGATGATAATTTGTTTAAATTATCTCATTAATTGTTGCTACGACAAGTTGAACACTTCATTTTATGTTTTTTTTTTATTTTATTTTTTTTACGAAAACCACAAACACGAGAGATATTAGAATCTATAATACTTAGTTCTGTGCTCGGGTTGGAGGTTGAGAAGATGAAAGAAGATATTTGTTGAAATTAGACTTGAACTTCTGTAGACTGTAATTTTCAGGAAATACGTATGAAAGAAGGTTGTTGCAGAAAATGGCACTTGAATTAATAAACGAGGAAGATGAAAAGTTGGTTCTGAGAGTTTGAAGTTGGACAGTAAATGGATGTTGGCTGGTGGGGGGGCAAATGTTTGGACTGTTTTGAAAGAGAGAGCGGGAATTATGGAAGCTAATTCAGAAGAACAGTGTCCATGGAAGTACCTGTAACAAAGGCATGCAGCAGAAACAGTACATCTATGAGACAGTGAATGGAGAGACTCTGTTAGAGAGAAGTAATTAAACCTAACTGCCCTCTTCTGAATGGAATCTAGAAGCCTGAGAGAGGTTTTGGGGACACTGCCCCAGATGTGGGAACAATATTCCATGGTAGGACAGATTTGTGATTTGTACAGAGTGAACAGCTGTTTGGAAGAAAAGTAACACTGAGAGCGAAAGAGAAAACCAAGTTATTTTGATGCAGAGGAAGCAATATTTGTAATGTGCTTGTGCCAAGAGAGATTAGAAGTTAAGGTAATCCCAAAAGAGATATATCATTTTGCCTAGAAATTGAAGTGTCACCAAAGATAAGCATAGGAGCAGAAGAATCGTTTTTGCAAGATATAAGACAAGAAAGAGTTTTAGAAGGATTGAAATCAACTAAGTTGCCTTTGCCCCACTGGAGAATTACCTGGAGATCGGCATTTAAGGAATTGGTAGCGGATATTCGAGAAGTTGAAGCTGATTGATCAGGGCAAGGTTTCTCAAAATGGAAAGTGGAATGAAATGTGCTATCATCGGCAGAACTATGGATATGATTTCCCATCAATGGAAGGAAATCATTAATATGCAAAGGGAAAAGAGTGGGGAAAAGAACAACCTTGGGGAACACCAGCATTAGTGGAGAAGTTAAAAGACAGAAAGTCATCTACCATCACCCTCAGTGAGCAATCAGAGAGAAAACTGGATAACCAATTACAAAAAACAGTTGGCAAACCATAATATGGAAGCTTGTTTAGAAGACCTTTATGCCAAACATGATCGAAAGCCTATGAGATGTCAAGAGCAACTGCTTTTGTTTCACCGAACTTTTCCATTGAATTTGTCCATAAATGGGTAACATAAGCAAGAATATCACCAGAGGATCGACACTGACAGAATTCATACTGGCGATTGTTGATAAGACAGAAGGTTTTTAGGTTGAGTTGGCAGTTAATTGATTTCTCCATTACTTTAGAAAGAGTAGAAGTAATTGCAATGGGACAATAATTGGATGGGAGGAGTTTGTTGCCCTTTTTAGGAACTGGCTGGATGTGAGCAAATTTCCAAGCAGACGGAAAAACACCTTTGGAATAAGAAAGTGAAAAAAGGTGGCAGAGAACAAGAGTAAGTTCAGGAGCACAGGTTTTGAAAACAAGTGGAGAGATACCATCAGCACCTGGAGCTTTCTTAGCATCAAGATTCGTCAAAATCCTTCTGACATCTTTTTTTGATAGAAGGCCACACAGGGTATTGAATGGAGTGAGCTGGGAATGGTGGGAGGTGTTTTACCAAGATCATTAATACATGAGTTGGAAACAAAATGGGATGCTAGCAGTTCAGCTTTATCCTTGGCTGAAGTGATAACAGAACCATCTGGTTTTGACAGAGGTGGGAGCAGAGATGGGCAAAAGTTGCGGCCAATAGCTTTGGCAAGATACCAAAATGCTCAGCTACCATTTGGACAAGAAACAAGTTTTCTACTCTTATTCTGTTCAAAATCTAGTTTGAACTGATTAATAACTGCTTTACAATTGTTGTGAGTTTTGGTGTAGGCAGAAAATACAACTAAAGAATCGGAAATAAGCCAATTACGATATGCAACGTTATTCTCTTGAACAGCCTTAGCACATTTATTGGAAAACCAATAAATGTGCTAAGTCTTAGATAAAGGACGAGATTTTAAAGTGGAGTGTGGAATAAAGGATTCCATTCCTACAAGAATAATTTCGCTGACACGATCTGGGCAAATGTTGATATCAGATGTTTTGAAACAGTAATCCGACCAAGGAAAAGAAGAAAAGAAATCTCACAGGTCATCCCATTTTACATTCTTGTAATGCCAAACAATACAAGGTTGGGATTAGCCATGAGATAAAGGCTCCATTAGAGAAGAGACAATCACCAAGTTGTGATCTGAGGTGCCTAAAGGACTACTCACTTTGACTGTATGGTTAGGATTGTCCGGTATTCTTGTAGGTAAATGAACAATCTGTGCAAGGTCATTAGTAATTGCAAAAGCCTCAGCATCTCTACCAGCTGGGTCAGTGTGACTAGAAAATGGAAGCCTGCTGGAGTTGTGAACATTAAAATCACCAAGGAAAATTACCTGACTCTTGGGAGAGTTGGACTGGATCAAGTTGCAAAGAGAGGAAGTCAAAGAACTCCAAGTGATTAGTGGAGTTGGGAGAACGGTAGAGAGAACACATGAATTTGACTGAATGAGGTAGAGAGATTTTAAGCAAGAGAAGATCAAAAAGAGGAGATTCCAAATTACCAAGTCTCTGACAGGGAATATCGGAGCAAACATATGCACAAGTACCACCTTTGAGGCGAAAGGAATTATACAGCGAATAATTTGGGCAACTGAGATGAGCAATAGTTGAATCAACTGATAACTGAGATTCTGTCAGAAAAAGTACATGGGGTTTGGCAGACTGCAAGTGGAAATGGACATCGTTGAGATTAGATTTGAGACCATGTATATTTGTGAAACGAACTAGGAAGTGGTTGGAAGGTTTTGATCTTTTCGCAGATAAGTAAGCGTATCTGCAAAATTATTAACTTATTTATTTCAGTTTCATGTTTGCTTCAGTCATTTCTATTCACGTGGCTGGATATTTTTATAACATGAATTTTATACTGTGTTTTCTTTTGTCCTTGATTATTATGTGTAAGTTATGTAAAATGACTAACAATAGATATTGATATAAGCAGAAATGTGCACATGCATGGTGCACTAGTCATAAAGCTATAGTTCCAATTATGTACATAAAAAATTTAGTGTAATTTTCTTGTACTTAACAGTTTTATGAATTTGAAAATAGAAGAGGCTAATAGTTTTATTTTGTCAAAAATAGCAGCTGTAAAATTTTTTTTTTTTTTAGATTTTTCATTAAGAAAATAAAAATTCATTTAACCCTGTAGTGGTGGCATTACACCTGTGAGATCCATTTTTTGAAAATAATGAGCCTAAGTTAATTGCTGGTTGCCAATAAAATCTGTGATCTTTTTCTGTACCTTCCTAAATATAGACAAATTTTTACTGGGTATAAAAAAAAAGCTATAACTGTAGGTTTCCCAGAGCTTTTTTTTTTTTTTTCTTTTGCTCCCAGCAGATACAGTGCCACCATACTTGTGATTGTTTTTCACTGGCAATAGAGTATATTGCTATTTATGCTACAAAATATTTTTCCCATTTGTTGTTGGCTATTTGGTTAATTTTCTGTGTAACTTTAGAAATGTCTTGAAATGATATATATTGATGTTTATGTGAAATAATGTTTTCACAACATGATTTACTCTCATGGTGATTTTTGTGCAGTAACAACTTTCTTTTTCATGGCATGTTCGTTGTTTTCTCTTATTTATTTCAGTTTCATGTTTGCTTCTGTCATTTCTATTCATGTGACTGGATATTTTTATAACGTGAATTAGATACTGTGTTTTCTTTTCTCCTTTATTATTATTATTTATGTATTTAATAAAATTACTTCTGGATGATCTCCTTAATCACAGTGCAAGAGTATACTTAAAGCATTATAGCCTAAAAGGTTTCTAGTTATCCAAATAATAATCATAAATTAGAGACTACTTTACAAAGTAAAACAGACTGCTTAAATTATGATGTTTTCCAGAAATTAATAAATGAGAGATTAATATTTTAGTGATGCTTTGTTTGAAAGTAGTGCAGGTAAAGTTATTTTCTGCTGTGAGCATAAAGAATAGTAGAATAAACTCTCTATGGTAAAGAATTGTCCTAGGTGTTCTGTGAACATCAATAGTGCCTTATAAGAGGTATTGAAAGAGTTGTTCCTATTTTTTTTATTAGTGCAATACCAGTGCAACTCGTGCAGACAAAGTTTTTACTACTGTGAGCAGAAAGAATAATAGACTTCTGTGGTAAAGAACTGTCCTAGATGTTGTACAGACATTAATAATCTTGCAAGAGCTGTGTCTGAAAGATTTTTTTGTCATTATTTTGAACAAACAAGACAAAAACACCAAAGGCAATATTCACTCTGGGTAGGAGTCAGCGATATTCAAATTTCGTGCAATTCGTGGTGCACCAAATTTGAACTAAATAATAAAAAAAAAAAAAACTGAAAATGGAAGTAAATAACAGTTTTATAAAATATATATTTTTAAAATATCCATAAGACAATTTATACACATATAATGAAATATACATGTTTAGTGTTTCATGAATTTAATGACTTCAAATTGGAAGAAACTAACATTTTCATCTTTACATTTTGTCTATAATGGTTTTTTTTTTTTTTAAATTTTCAATAGAATTAATTAAAATTTTTTTTTTAAAGTAAAAGGTGTGAAAACATCCTTTTTAAATATTTAATTTTTGTATTAAAAAACTGAAAAAAATAAAATAAATATTGCAACCCATTAAGAAAAGATAAAATAGTAAACTCCACGTAAAATCCCATAAACTTTCTCTATAAATCAAAATGAAAGTTTACACCTGTTAGGTGTAGTGCTATTGTTATTGTAACAATTAGGGGCACTACCACTGCATGGTAAATAAGTATTGCAATCCATTAAAAAATAATCAAGTATTAGTATATTCAAAGTAGAATTTAAAAAAAGCAATAAGAAAAACAGTAACTTCCTGAAATAAAAAAGAAATTCAGGAGGAACCTGTCAGACTGCATCACCACTACAAGCTTGAAAATTTGTAGCATGATTTCAATATAGAGATCTACACACCTTAACCATGAGATAGAGGAACCCACCTGAGCCAGTCATTAGTTCGTCGGTAATTTTCATATACTACATAAAATTATTGGGAAATTTTCTGCCAAATGCATCATTCTGTATACACAGTACTGCCATAAATACTGTCATGTGTTACTGCATGTAGCCACAAAATAAAAAGACACAGGAACTCAAAACTCTGTGGGTTTATTCTCGAACACCCAACAAATGAAGCAACACAACACTCATTCAAAAGCCCCCTGCCTTGTTTTTTTTACACAAGACCTCAAATGTTCTGGCCATTCATCAATAGAAGTATGCACAATATCCAGTGGGAAATTGGCCACAGCATGCTCCAGTGATCTCTTCAGGCTCTCCAATGTGGAATGCCTTTTACCATAGACCATCCCTTCCAAAATAGCCCATAAACGGTAATCAAGTGGATTAAAGACTTGGGTTGGCAGGAGGCCATTTGTCATGCTTGAACTCAGGCACATTCTCTGTCAGCCATGTTTGGGTGATCTTTGTTTGCCTTGTGGGCAGGTGCTGAGTCCTGTTGGAAGATCCAGTACTGACTATTGAAGAGAGTCTGAGGGGTCTCACATGTGGCTCCAGAATATCATTCAGGTACATCCTTGCACTGGTTTTCACCCCCTGAACACAAAAATGCATCTTTGTTACACCTTCATAGGAGATTCCCCACCAAACCATCACTGATGCTAGATGATGGCCCCGTTTAATGGCCTGACATGCCTCTGCAGAGCTATGGGCATACACCTTGTCATTTTGAAGGTTGTGACTCTCCTCAATAGTAAAAATCTTTTCATCTGTGAAGAGTATCTATCGATGCTTACCATTTGTGTGCTGACGCTGCAGTGCCTCTAATCTTTTTTTGCCTCCATTCCATCAGAGCTGGAGTTGGGAACTGTCCTATTCTCCTGCGGTAGGCACCCATCCCTAGATCACTTTTGATTATGCGTGACATAGAGCTTGGTGATACTCCCATTTCTCTGTACATGATTTTCTGTTTTTGTAGGGGATTCCTATGAATTCTGTTCTCCACCACCTTGATAGTTGCAGGGGTCCTCACAGTTCTTGAGCAACCGGACCGGGGCCTTTCATCAATTCTCTGTTCATTGTACCTATCAATTGCCCTGCAAACAAATTTTCGGCTTATTCCAAGTGGTTTCAGAAGTTTGAAAACTGTAGGTGCATCATATCCTGTATTATGAAGACCTATGACAGTAGTCCTGTTTTTTTATCACCCCATTCCATTTTCACTGGCTTCCTTTACTAGTTGATGATACCTGTTAAAGAAAACCATACATTAGTACTACACATGATGCAAAACACACAGCTCTGTGATATCATTTTCTATTTTTAAGGGAGCCTTACTTTTGTGACAGTATTTATGGCAGTACTGTTTATAGCTGTAAAGGCAAACCAAAGTTTGCATCATAATGAGTTGAAATAAACAGCACTTCTCCATACAAAGAAGTACTGCTATGTATTCTTAATGAGATGGACTATTTCGGATATTATTGTCCCTTCATTAGTGGATAACTAGGCATCCTCAGTGCAAGAGCTGACCCCGCTATGGTAAGTTTCCAAAAGATTTGAGTTAAATACTATAGTTTAAAAGTTTACTCTAAACTTATATGAATTAAGATCAACATCCTTTGACACCTCTCATATTGTGGAAATTTGTCATAACTGGGTTATCAGCTGTATTACATTGAGGGATGCCTAGTATCCTATAAACAGTCTCTGGGTGATGATATTCACTGAGAATAAATAGCAATATGCTTCTTTTTATGGGTAATTCAAAGGATGATAATGGGGCAACTAATGATTTTCTTCACAATATGAAATGTGTATGTGAACATAAAGTGATGAATGATGCATATGCACTACAACAGTTACTACATACCTTCTGTAGCTTGAAGTTTTATAGCTAAAAAATTATATGGATTTAATTTTACTGAACTTTTTTTGTGTATAATGATATAACTAATTTTATTTAAACTAAAAATATCAGTTATATCATTGTACAATCAACTGGTTCATTAAAGCTTGCTTTAAAGCCTCATTTATGAAACATATATATAATGTAAATTAAATTGAGAGTAATATTAAAAAAGAAGGAATGGAAAATGTAAGAGGTAGCATTAGCATACTCCAACAAAAAATGTTACCAAAGTATAATAATGTACATAAAATTAAAGTAAAACAGTAAAAAGGAAAAGTGCTGTGAAAAAGTGAAAACTACAGAAATCAGAAAATAGAGAACAAATTGTTTCATTTACCTGTTCTCTATTTTTGATAGTTTAATATTTTTACATGGCCTAGTACCTTTAGCATGATTATTTCACATTATTTGGCCACCTTGGCATTATCAGGAAGGCACTGGTCTAAATTTATTCTTTATTGGACATTAAACTCACGGCACATTTGCCTTTTATTTAAAATAATCTAAATTTTTTTATGTATTCTCTCCACTATATTCCTTTTTCTTAAATTTTTGGAACTCCTTTGTAAAGAATTTTTTCTATTCCCTTATATTTTTTTCAAATTCTAATTGATTTTTGTAGTTTTCAGTGCTTTTCCTTTTTACTGTTCTACCTTAATTTTACTTACATTTCTCACACACACACACACTATACCAGAAAGAGCCTTCTTTTGGCGGGTTTTGTTTTTGCATTTGTAGTGCTGCTGTAAAGAGTCAATTTTGCTAACTACTTCCAAAAGGTTCATCGGTATTACAACATCTCAATCTTTTTCCATTGGTGAGTTCTTCTGGTTCAGTGTTTGGTTGCCGAGCATCAGTCAAGTTAATTCATGTAATGAATGAATTTTGTACGTGAACTTGAAGTTTGTAAGCATCATTTCAAGACTTCTGGAAAGTACTTTATAACCCCATTCTCCCAGATTATAAAGCTCCCAAGTTCCTGGTTGAGAATGCCTGTTGTATATTCATTAAAAACACACACGATACATATAAATGATCTTCGGATAACAGAAACTATTTCAGCTTTCATAACCAGTAAAAAAAAAAAAAAACATCGGTTTCATTTATATATTAACTAGGAATTAATTTATTTAATATGATGATTTTTCAAAATTTATGGACAGACTGTAGAATCATTACTTTTCCAACCTAATACCTCATTTTTATTATGTTCTTTCAACCATACTATTAAAGGATTAAAATATTCCAGTATTGGCTTGGCGTCAATTCTGTCAGTAGTTCCTCTAGTTATAATCTCCATAACCCTCTGCCAAGGCACTGAGCCACCGAGTTTTAATCCTTCACTGAAATGAAAATCAAATGAAATGGAAATTAAAGTGTAATGCTAGTTTAAATAAAATGATTGTTAAAATTTAATGGAAATAATGATAACAAGAATTAAAAATATTTAAATATAAAGACCTAACATTTAACTGTTTTCATTTCTAGCAGTTATTATTATCTTGGATTATAGTTATCTAAAATGTATAGACCACATTAGTGTGAATTATCATATCCATTAAAGGATGTGCTAAGTCAGGCTAATATGGCCTATTGTGTAGTTGCATAACATTTTTTGAATATTTTTTTCCTTTATTTTTATTTTAAATTAATCATGTTCTATGTTTGGCAATGATTTTTACTGATATTGTTTTTGATTATGGAATAGAAAAAATGTTAAATTAATGTTGTATTATAAGAATAAATGGAGCCATTACCATTAGTAAAGGCACATGATGGAAGAAAGCAAGCTTATATAGCATCAGCCAAAAAAACAAAACAAAAACACAACCCTTCTCATTTCACCCATCCACTCGGTCCAAATGTTTGTCTAGTTGTGCCTTGAATCTATTTACGCTATCAACTTCTACGACAGATGGAAGTTTGTTCCAGCAATCAACTACCCGCTGGCTAAATGTAAACTTCCGCACATCTATCCTTCAACTGACTTTCCTCAATTTGAATTTATGCCCTCTCAGGTGATTATTCTGAGCATGAGGAAGAATCCCATCAGCATTAAGCATGCTCAAACCATTCAAGGCTTTATACACCTCAATCAGATCACCTCACAGGTGCCTAGTTTCCAGACACTGTAATTTGCAAAACTTAAGCCTTTTTTCGTAAGAGCAACCCTTTGTTTCATTCACTAATCTTGTTGCCCTTCTCTGTACTCGTTCCAGCAGCTCTACATCCTTCTTAAAATGAGGCCTTCAGACCTGTATACGGTATTCATGGTGTGGCCTGACCATTACTTTATAGAAGGGGATAATCACCTCCTTATCCCTGCTAGAAAAATTCCTGTATGTCACTGACAAGATGCCATGAGCTACTCTTGCAGACCATCTGCACTGCTCAGAAAACTTCATATTTGACTGCACAATTACCCCAAGGTCATTTTCATTCTCTACCACTGTCAGTGTAGTACCACAGAGTTGATATGTTACTCTGGGTTACTGCTTCCCATATGCAGTACTTTACATTTGTCAATGTTAAACTTCAGTTGCCACTTCTCAGCCCATCTGCTCAATTTTTCTAGATCTTGTTGCAGTAGCATACTGTCATTAGTGTCATTAACAACCCTGCTGGCCTTCATATCGTCTGCGAACTTGAACATTAAGCCTGATATACCATCATCAATATCATTAATAAATACAGAAAACAACAATGGACCCAATACTGAACCCTGGTGGACTCCATGAAGAGCAGTGTCCATTGATTACCACTCTGTCTTCTCCCACTCAAACATCCTTTTATCTATAGCAGCATTTTCCTTGGAGCAGCATGGAAGACTGCTCTAAGCAGTCTTCCATGTGCAACAGTATCAAAAGTATGTCTAAGATCCAAATATATATCAAAATTATTCTTTGCATCAAGTTCCTTTGTGAGCACATCATAGTATCCAATCAAATTGGTCAGGCAAGACTTCCCCTTAACAAACCCATGCTGTGTCTGAGCTAAAACTGAAGTCTTGTCTAGATGATCCTGCAGTGCTTCTTTAACTAGTGCTTCCATTAATTTCCCTGGAACAGAAGTTAAATTAACAGGTCTGTAATTACCTGTGTCGCCCTTTGATCCTCCTTTGTGAATTGGGGTTACATTGCACATCTCCAGTCCATGGGTACTTCCACCGAGTCCAAGGAAGCTCTCATAATTATGGCTAAGGGTTTACTTACTGCCTTTGCTGCCTCCTTTAATATAACTAGATAGATCCCATCCACCTCAGGTGCCTTATGTTTATCTTCAACAATTTCTCCTCCAGTTTGCTCTCAGTTATTACAAAATCATCTAGCTCACTGCCAGAGTTTAATTCACCTCTGGCATTCCCCTCCCTGAATAATTCCTGTGTGAATGTAGATGCAAAATGCTCATTTAGTTTGTTAGCTACCTGAGCAGGATCATCAACAGTTAATGCCTTCGCCTGCCTAACCTCCTTTGCGACTTGGTTACAGACCAGATTATATCTATCATAGGCTTCCATGTCACCTGTTAATTTATATGTATCCCGTGCATTTTTCTTCTCTGCCACATGTCTCATCATCTGACATCCATTTAGGCCTAAACCTTGATCAATATTTCTTAGTTGGTATGAAAAGTCTAGTAGCTTCCAAGATTAATTCTTTGAATGCTTCCCATTTTGAATTTGCTGTTGGTAACATCATTAGTTGGTCCCACCATATAGAATTTAAATGTTATCTCAGACCACCGTAGTCACCTTTGCGAAAGCAAAAACCCTTCCATTTTCCCCTGATGCTAGCTAAGTAAATCCAACTTCAGCACACTGATCACTGCCACCTAGTGGTTCCTTTATCTGCAGATTCTTAAATATGAAGAATCACTACTGATAATCAGGTCAAGAGTATTACTCCCTCTAGTTGCCTCCTGAACATGTTTCTGTAGAAAACAATCATCCAATAAATCCACAAAAGCTTTGCTAGTGTGCGAGGGACCAATCCACAAATTCCAGTCAATATCTGGGAAATTAAAATCCCCCATTATAAGACACTGATTTGCTGGCCCACTCTACTTCTCTGTACAGCTGTTTATTATACTAATCAGAGTCATTAGGCCTATTACATACTCCTACTCTCAATTTTGCTTTCCCAGTGCTTATGTCACACCACACTGACTCTACACTGCACTGTCCATCCATGTTGACTGGCTGTGCTTCCATGGATTTTGTTTCTTAATAGCATAACCCCTCCTCCCTTCCTATCCTTCCTCTACACATTGTACTCCCCAAATTCCAGTTCTGCATTCCTTATATCTGGGACACCATGTCTCTGATATCCCAACAATATCTGCCTTTGATGTTTTGACCAACACCTCAAATTCATCAAATTTATTTACCAATCTCCTAGCATTAGTGTACACGCAAGTATACATGCACCTATTCTGATTCTGAGTTACCCTAACACAGCCCATGTATTTACTTGTTCCGCAATCACTTCCAGCAGTCCCCTGGGATCCCCTGCACCTTGTTTTCGAGGTTGCTGCTCATTCCAATAGAAGCAGTGCAGGAATCACTTCCACCTCTGCAAGCGGCTACTGTTAATCTGTTAGTCCGTGTATCCCCCCCAAGCTAGCAGTTTTATTTACATATAAAAAAAAAAATAACTGATAAACTTTGTAAAATACAAACACACTTTACAAGCTAGAATTATTTTAAATTTGGCACTTTCAGTGTGTAATTCTTTAAATTCTGTCTTAGATAGTATGAAGAGGAAAACATATTGAGGTACTCTCTTATTTTTTTACAAATATTAATTTCTGTATACATATATATTTAACAAAAAAAAAAAAAAAAAATTTACATTTTCAATTCCAGAAATATTAAGAAAGCTATGTGGCAAATATAATTAAAGACAAATGTATCAATGATTACATTTGTCTTTAAGAATCTGTGTAAAAAGGGGAGACATTTCTCTTATTATCGAGCGCTTGCAGAAATACATATTCTTTAAAGTTTTCACAACTAGCAAAATTTAAAATTCACAGATAATATAAGTCTTAATTCTCACAACAGAACAAATTTGCCTTTGCACGAGTTGTGCCCTATTTTCACTATTTTCAAACATAAACGGTTAATCAGCCATTCATTTAAAAGGTGAGGCTGCTGTGACAGTTTCGGGACTAACCGGTCCATCATTAGATAGGAGGTTGTCTGTAGTGTCAACATACAGAACAGTTGTAAAGAAGTTGTTTGATGTGAGTTTCCACAGTAGATGAAATCAGAGATTTCAAAGTTGTAATATAGCTAAAACTATCTGTTTTATTTATGGCTGACAATTGATTGCCATAGGATGAGATGTCTAAACATGTTATGCTTTGTCACAGTGTGCTTTGTTGTCACAAACTCAAACAATAAACATAATTGGATATATTTTGAATATATGGTACTCAAAATGCCATAAAAAAAATCATACTTATTAAGGGAACCTTAATCAGTATGATTTTATAGACTTACTATTTTATAGACAAGATTTACTCTTGTCTTTTTTTTTTTTATATTCATATATGAGAATCCCCTATTCTCACTCATAACACCCTTTGCTAGTACCTCCTTGTAATCAGCTTTCGTCCATCTTACCCCATCAGTGGTTTGGTAACATATTCTCTTATAATGTTCATACAAATCAGATTCATGTGACTGTCTGTACTTTTATTATACTTAGTTTCTTTTGCTAAATTAAATTAAACTCTTAAACTTCACCTATTATCCATTTTGGCATCTTTGTTTACAGAACTTGACTAAGAATACATTTGTGGCCCTTGAATATCATAGCATACAGTAGTCTCTCCTGTAAATGAGCACAAGAAATATCTCACTTCATTATAGTTCTCTCTCTTGAAATTGAAGCCCTTGCACTTACCTCTCCCCACATAGGTTTCTTTAGATACAACCCATTTTATTTATTGTCAGTGCCTGTGATTGGTTCTCCCACTGTAAAGTTTTTGATATAGTTTGACTCCTTAATCAGAACCAAATCTAGGATATAGTCCCTTGAACATGTTGGGATAGCTAGTTATTGTCCAGTTTGTTCAAAAAACTGTTTCCAATCTATAAAAGGTAGTTTAAAGCCATCCATAATGAGACAATTGTACATATTAGCCCATTCTGTTATGCTCCTCTGAGTTATTTGGCCTGTAACATATTCTACCATTATCTTTCCTTTAATGCAAGTCATTTCACACCACACTGTCAACATGCACATTACCCCGATAGACTGAGAGAACACTGTGACCATCTTCAGTCAGTTTTTGTTCAGAGGTATCACTTTCCATTTCCCACTGTCCTGTTCACAAAATATTCATTCAAATAAAATTCACCTTGTATTTCTGATATGGAGAATTTCATTGTGATCCTTCGATTTGCAAATGTCACATTCATATTGAAGATATAAAATGATCGGTATATGAAAAAAAAAAAAAAAAAAGAGAAAAATTTTATATCTTATTTCACTATTAAAACCAATGATTTCTGAAAAACAGCAGGGTATAAGAGTTATTTCGTACCTCAGAATTTTTCCTGCTTCCTTTGATTTGTAGATGTCACATTTATATAGAGGACCTGAATAGCAAGCTGCTTCACATAAGCTTTTATGAAACTGGAACTGTATGATGAAACTGATAAAATATCTGAAAAAAAAAAAAAAAAAAACAGTATTAAATGAACAGGACAATGAGCTATTAATGGACTTAGCATCATATTTATCATTAGTAGGGACACATGATGCAAAAAAGCAAGCTTATATAGTGTCAGCTATATACCCTTCCTGTTTCACCCATCTATTCACTACAAAAGTTTGTCAAGTTCAGCCTTGAATTTATTTAAGCTGTCAACTTCCACAATGACAGATGTCTTTGGCAGTGTTTGCCATGAATATCGTAGCATGTAACCAGTAGTGCAAAAGAATAGTAGGGTTTTAATTGTAATAAATAAGTAGATTGAAGGTTTTAATCGCTTTTTGGGCAACATATAGTAGGAGTAGTGGCATGTAATGCAAGAAAGCAAGTGTATGAGCTTATGCAGCATCAGCCAAAAAAAAAAAATCACACCTTTCCCTCCAAATGCCTGTCCAGTTCCTCCTTAAATTTATTTAACCTATCAACTTCCACAACAACAGATGGAAGTTTGTTCCAGCAATTAACCACCCGCTGGCTAAAGGCGAATTTCCACACATCTATTCTACATCTGTCTTTTCTTAATTTGAATTTATGCCCCCGTAGGTTCGTAATCTGAACAAGTGGAAGGATCCCATCAGAATTCAGCGTGCTCAACCCATTCAAGGCCTTTTGTATCTTTTGTATTTACCTAAGGATATAATTAAAGTAACACTGTGATCGTTATTGTATAGCATAATACGTATCACTGCATTAACTTAGTATAGTATTGTATAGTCAAGTATATTATAGTATAGTATTGTCAATTAATCATTGTAAATTAATGAAATCGTATTTAAATGGAAATCATGCCCCATACTAGAGCAGCAAAAGCAACATGCACAAAGTAGCAGGACTGCTGTGGCTCGGGGGAGAACCAAAGGGGGCGATTCTCCAATGCATCACAGCCTAAACTTGTGAAATGTTTGCATATCTTTCTGGAACAGGATATGATCTAAGCAAGGAGGCTGTCTTTGTGTGTGCTATGTGCACAGAGTCAAGAAATTATGTGCCAACTCAGTGTTCTGATGAGAGTTTGAAGACTAGGGTAGATGCCCTCAAAGGAATTAAAATGGGGAGTCCATCAAGCCCTCAGCTGCTCAACTCAATGCCAGAGCTCACTCTTGTGCATCAGGCAACAGGGCAGAATGTGCTGGTCCCACAGGAGCTAGTTATTGTCAGTGACTGCTGTCAGGGAGATAGGAAATATATTGTGCAAAAAAACGATAAGTGGAACAGGACCAGGTTATGTCTGCCAAGGGCAACAGTTGATGACATTGTAGAATGGATATCATCTTTTAAGGGAACAAAGAGTGATATTGTTGTATGTGTTGGCACTAATGACATTATAAGTAGATCTGCAGACTTACTTAACAAATACAGGTCAATATTGAAAAAAGTCACGGGTTAGGGTTAAATATGAAAGTGTCCGCAATTCTGCCCACACACGATAAGAAGGGAGTATATCATGGGAGCCTTGTCAATCAATTTGGCCCTGGAGAGATTGTGCAAGGCTCATGGGGTAGAATTTTTTTTAGCGTGCTCTGTGCTTGTTAACAGGAGCGACTGCTTCTACAGGGACGGGGTACACTTAAATAGAAAGGGTGCAAGAATATTTGCTGATGCTATCAAGGCAGCATTAGGTGGGTCGGAAAACTGCTAGCTTGGGGGGGGATTTCACAGACTAAAAATTAACAGTGGACGAAGGCAGAGGCAAAAGTGATCCTTGCACTGCTTCTATTAGAATAAGCAGCAGCTTGGAAAGCAAGGTGCTGGGGATTTCCAGGACTGCTGGGAGTCATCGTGGAACAAGTAAATATAGAATAAGAATAAGTAGCTAAGAATAAGAACAGATGCATGTATACTTCATGTACATCAATGCTAGAAGTATAGTTAATAAATTTGATGAGTTTGAAGTGATTGTCAAGACATCAAAGGCAGATATTGCTGGGATATCAGAGACATGGTGTCACACAGATATAAGGAATGCGGAATTGTAAAATTTGGGGAGTACAATGTGTACAGGAAGGATAGAAAGGGAGGAGGGGTCATGCTATTAGTTAAACACAAAATCCAGTTGACATGGATGAACAGTGCAGTATTGAGTCAGTTTGGTTATCTTATTTTTCCAAAAGACAAAGGAAAAAAACAGAGATGCTAACTTCTTAATCACTTGAAGAATATAATATCATATAAACACACACACACACACACAAAATCATATGAGTGGTTCCGAAAAGTAAGGTAACACATTTTTTTTCTTAATAATGATGAAAGAGAATGAGATGAAACATGGTGGACACAGACAGACAGCATTAATAACATTCAAAAAGACCGCCAGTGCAGTGTTGCGGTACTGTCGCCTCACAGTAGATTCCAGTTGCAAAATGGTGGCTACCATGCGAGTGTGGTCCAAAACAGGTGTTCGTGAAGTTAATTGCTTTTTGCAAGAAAAAGGGTCTTCAACAAGTGATATTGAAGATCGACATCAGGCAGGCCTTCATCGAGTAAGACAGAAGACAACATTTCACACATTAAGGGCATCGTTCTTGAAAACATGCCAGGTGGGAAGGAGCAGCAGTGCATAGCACACGCTTCTTGATTAGACTGGGGTTCGAGCCCGTCACCACCAAATACGGAGAATGCGGAAAGGTCAGGGAATGACCATCGCATATCCCGGAGCAATATGGCCTTAGTTGCTAATGCTCCTAAAAACCAAAACAACAACAACTTGAAAACAGGTGAGTGAAATTTCACAAATAGTGAACATGAGTGAGTCAACTGTTCACGATGTCCTTGGCTTTCAAAAAGGTGTGCTACCACTGGGTGCCTCGACAATTGTCAGAGGAGGACAAAGTAAAACGCATGGGGATGTTTCTGGAGAACCTGTTGTGATACAGTGACAAAGGAGAGGATTTTCTCACTCGCATAGTCACAGCAGATGAAATGTGGGTTCATCACTTTACCCTGGAGAGCAAACAAGACTCCATGACCTGGAATCATCCACAATCTCCTGTGCGCAAAAAATTCAAAACTGTTCCCAGTGTCCGAAAAGTCATGGCCACAGTGTTCTGGAATCGCCAAAGCATTCTGTTGGTGGATTTTCTGTTGGTTGCTGAAGGGAAGGAACAATCAATGCACAGCTTTACTGAGCAACATTGGAAAAACGGAAAGCCAACATTTGACGCAAACGACCAGGACTCCTGACAAGCAGTGTGATTTTGTTGCACGACAACACAACTCTGCACACTGCCCACACCACTTGTGAGTAGTTGCGCCATAATCGTTGGGAAACTGTCACATCCCCCCCCCCCAATACAGCCCAGACTTAGCGCCTTCAGAATTTCATTTGTTCGGCCCTCTGAAAAAACACCTTTCAGGAAAGCATTACACCACGGATGAGGAATTCATCAGGCAGTGCGATGTTGGTTACTGCATGTGGGCATGGACTTCTTCAGCACTGGTATTGATAAACTGATCCATTGTTGGGACAAGTGATTCAATAAAACTGGAGATTTTGTGGAGAAGTAGTGCATGTTCACTTATTTCTTGGTGTGTAATTTCAGCTTCGTATTATTAAACATCATCGAGAGAAAAAATGTGTTTACCTTACTTTTCGGAAATCCCTCGTATATATGTTATTTTCATTTTTGAACAAACTTATAATTTTTATGTCAGCAGTAATTTCATGAAAATTGTCTAGAATGACTGCAAAAACTGGACAAAATAAATCCGCCTATAAGATACATACACAAGAGTTTAGTACTAACCAAAAGATACATTAGTAAATAAAAGAAATTGTCTTTACAACCTGTATTATCCTCTTATCATACTCTTCCCACAGCAAATAATAGATTACACTGAAAGGTTTGACACGGTAGAAAACTGGAATGTAAAGAGTGCAATAAATAATTATTAAGAACATACTCATTTTATACTGCATTAAGATTTGAAAGAAATTTTAGAAGTACTTATGAAACTCCAACAAAGCTTGCTGAAATAGTCTTATCTACTTTGAGCTAGTGCTTTTGAAGGTTACTAGATTAGGATAAAAGTTAAATAAGACAAAGAAGGATATTTTTTCTGTTGGGATCTCATCTTATCAGGAACCACAAGGCATTGGCATAAAAAAAAAGGGGGGGGGGATGTAGGATTTCCATAGGACTGAGCTGTATGCTATGAAATAATCATATGAAACAACTTTACCAAGTTGAGACTGAAACACCAAATGAATACTCTTAATGAGAAAAATTAAGAATATTGCAAACAGGATTATAGGGAAAAAATTAAAATAAATGAAACAAACCTGTAATAAAAGACTGAAGCCTGAATATTATATTCACCAGCTCAGCTAGAAATTGAAACAAAAAATAATTCTAAAGAAGTCAAAAATAAACCTGGATATTCCTGAATAGCTATCACTGGTAGATGTTAACAATGAAATTACTGAACCAGAATTAAAGGCTATGGTATTAGCTATAGTTTGCTTAATAAAAGTTGACTAAGCAAAATATCCATCCAATCTTTTTACTTTTACTTTAACCTTTTTAGGATTAACAGTTATTGAGAAGGAAAATTATGTAAGGGCAAAGCAGAAAGCCTACTTTGCTGGATAATGAGGAAACTAACAATATGGGTTACCCTGCTTGGAGAACCCACCCTTCACCAGCTAACTGCTTGAGAAAGACTTCAGATAAGTTCCTTACATCATTAAGATCTGAATCTGAACTTTACCAAATGGGCAGAAGCGACAGTCACTATTCTATCAGAGAAGCTACTTTTGCAGATAAGTTCCATTCATTTGAGTCTGTGATTCTTTAAAATAAACGTTGAAGGAATGTAAAGTATGAAGAGATGAAAAGACTGCTCATCAAAACAAACTAAAATAAGCAGAGAGAGAGAGAATCCCTAAGATTTTATATTCGTGTCCTGCTAGCTTTTGTCTCTTCAACTAATGAGAATATAACTCCCTTGTTCATTTTATTGAGTCCCCCTTCAGGACTTTATACATCTCAATTAGGTTTCCCCTTAAGTTGTCTAGTTTACTAAGTTTTGCTGTGTATGCCATTCTTAGTGCCCCTAACTAATATGGCTGCCTTTCTTTGAATCCACTTTAGAATCTTTGTCTTTTTTTTTTTTTTTTTTGTATGGCCAACAGACCTGTATACAATATTGAAAGTGTATTTCATCATCGTCTTATACAGTGTTTCAAAAATGGTCAATAATTTAAAGGTATAAAGTACAAATTAAAATAAGCAAAATAGTCCCAGTGAACATTGGGCCGCAAATTAACTGTTTGAGATAATGCACATTTTCTGTTAAGATCTGCTACTGACTATGGCAGCACTAGTTTAGCAAAAAGCTGTGAATCCTTTTGCTAAGGTGGTTTTATTAAACATAAGGTAATACATTTTTAGTTTTTTGGTTTCAACACCACAGGATTTTACAGATGTTACACGCTACAGAATGTTCTTTCTAACACCCTTTCCTCAACATCAGGTGTTATGCTTCTGGGCCTACCAGCTCTCACTCCATGTGCGAAGCACCCATGTTCTCTAAGGCACTGATGTACCCTGATGAATGTGCACCTATTGAGCTGCCTTTGGCAGAGAAATGCTTCTTGGTACAAACGTGCAGCCTCGAGTGCACTGCCATTGGCTTTACCATACATGAAGTGCATATTCACATACTCTTCGTTTGTGTAAACTCTTTCCATTGGCGCCACCATAGCCGGGTGGGCAGGAGCAGCAGTGCTTCTTGATTAGACCGGGGTTCGAGCCCGTGACCACCAAATACGGAGGATGTGGAAAGGTCAGGGAATGACCACCACATATCCCTGGAGCAATATGGCCTTAGTTGCTAATGCTCCTAAAAAAAAAAAAAAAAAAAAAAACAAAGCAAAAAAAAAAAACAAAGCAAAAAAAAAAAACACCAAAGCAAAAAAAAAAAAAAAAAACTCTTTCCATGTTGACTATCCTTTGACAAGTACTAGTATGTCTGCTATGTCTCAGAGCATTGAGAGAGGGAGAAACTGAGAGAATGAGCATAACCTAACCTAAACAAACAAGTCAGCGGTGGATCCCAACTCTGTATAGTTCTCCTTGTCAGTGGTGGATCCCAACTAGAAATGTGCAATATCTTGAAAACGATTCACTTAAGGACCCATGTTTACTAGGCTTTTATTGCATATTGTAGTCTGTACAGTTCACCTTTAAATTATTGACCATCACTTTTGAAACACCCTGTATAGAGAGACAATGACATCCTTATTATTTGGCAGCAGTGTGCGTAGCACATGCTTCTTGATTAGACCGGGGTTCAAGCCCGTCACCACCAAATACGGAGGATGCGGAAAGATCAGGGAATGACCACCGCATATTCCCGGAGCAATATGGCCTTAGTTGCTAATGCTCCTAAAAACCAAAAAATAACAAATAATAATAACCTTATTATTTGAAATGTCCTATAAATCAGTGGCATTGTTAATGGTATGAGTGTCACATTTTGACACCACTCTTTTTTTTTTGTGGGGGGGGGGTGCTTAATAATCATTCTACTCACTCAAGAGTAATTCACAAAGTTTTCCAAGATAATTTTTTGAAACAAATTTGAAAAATCTCTATTTAATAGTATATGACCCTTAAAATGGCAATGTTATGTATATGATTTTATGCCATAGTCCATAAAGGATTTGGTAATCTTGAAATATACACCTGATCCATAAAAGTGATATTCTTTCAAGAAGTTTCCAATAATGTTAAGCAGATTATTAAATTACCTGATATAAGATATGTCAGCAACAATGTGATATTTAGCTCCAGGATCAAAATCCTCCTCTGTTCTTTTTATGGGAGGACAGATGCCTTGATATTTTAACCTTAAAGTGAAAAAAAATAAATAAATAAAAATGAAACAAAAAAACAGGAGGATTAAATGATATTTTATCAAGGTAATAATTTAGTTTTAAAAGAAACTCGAACAAATCGATCAGAATTATCTTTAACCCATGAGAATGTACATAGGATGCTCATCAGTCTCAATTTTTTGTTGCCCTTTTGCACTGTAATTCTAGTAACATTACATACCTTTGAAGAAAATGTTTTGTGTCCAATTTCTATTAAAATTTTAAGAAATCTCAACTGAATAGGCTAAAAATGACCAAGTACAACTAACATATTCAAGTGTAACTGCTTAAGTTTTATTGGCAGTGCCTAGCACTTTATGCAAAGCTGCTAACGTTTGACTTTTGAGGAGGTTAACTGTAAGCAGAAGGGAAACCAGGAGACTTTTTTTTGCCAAAACAGTTTTTTTAAAAGTCACTGCATTAGAAATTAAATTTCACTGAAAATACATCTTTTATATTAAAATACACCATAGGAATTGCTTTATTAGTTACAGTATGCTCTCAAACATTAGCTTAGCTAGGATTTTTCTGTCTGTGAATTTATGTTTTGATTGTTACACATCTTATTATGATTGCTTGAAAAAACATACTGTTACAGACTTTGACCTCTTCCGAAATGCCGAATCAAATTTTGTTTATAACAATGGTACTAGTGTTTAGACTTGGCTGTCAAGGTCACTTCTAAAGCTTTACCAGAAAGAGATCTGAACTCAGTTTTTTTTTGTCACCTGGCTGAATATTCTCATACTCAGTGCTGCCAAGGAATTAATTGTTAAAATGTAAAGCATGACTTGGGATAATTTGTTATTTTCAAACTTTCTTGTGCACTTTTCAGGTCACCAACCAAGGATCACTGTACATCGATTCTTTATCTTTAGTGATATTGAGAAGTACTGGAAATCTCTATTTTTTTTGTAAAATTGATTCATTTCAATTTGGCTCGAAAATTTTTTCTACAAATAGTGCTATTGGATGATGAAATATTTATCCAAGTATTTATATTTCAGTTAAAATTAAATAATATTTAACTTAACATTTTTGAAAACTCAGTGACTTGTTATCTATAAATTCTGTTTGGAGCCTGCATACTTTTCAATGATGTAAAGAAACAGGTTTGGTCTTAGGAATTCATGATAGAAAGTCAACTGACCTCCAAACTAAGTCAAAAATTTACCAAATTTATTTCTAAAGTCATACAGTTTCTGCTATAAGTGTATTAAATATTTTTGTAATACTTAACTGGGTCATACTGGCACACAAGTCACCTCGACTGCACAATATTGGTAGAACTGCACTAATGGTTTTTACCACATGTATAAACACTTGTGGTAAAGTTTTCTGAAAATGTGGTGTACTATTGATCAGTTCATCATCATCCATCAACCTGTTTTGATGTTCATGATGTGTCTGTACTTGTTTCTTCCCCCCCCCCATAATTGTGATTGACACAAAAGGAAAGAGTCTACTAATTTACTGACAGGAGAGGGCAATATATACTTTTTTAATATATTTCTAGCCGATCAGCAAGGCAGTTTAGAGAGGTTGCCAGCCTTTGTTATTCATTAATAAAAATAAGAAGAAATTCAGAGAAGTTTTAAAAAATTTTAATTTTGATTTTTTAATGCAGTTTTACTATTTTTTTGCAAAAATAAAAAGGTGAAAAAAAAAAAAAAACTGTTATATAAAAATATACAGAAATTCTATGTTACAAACTGTTACAGTGGCAAAATGGAAAAGGGAATCAGAGTCATGATTGGAAACTGAGTCAAAAAGAGAAATTTTCCATTGTAAATTTGGAGTCTGTTGGCAGCTATACTTTATGCTACGGGAAATAATTCATATAGCAAGTATATCACTAGACCATTTTATGTTAGTCAAACTAAACTAGGCTTGTGCATGATTGACTTATTATTCATACCACTATTGGTTTTTATACTGACCACTTGCTACTGTCAGTTAAGCTGTGGGATTTTTTATTTATTTTACAGAAATTATTTTTAATGAATAGTAGTGAAATATTATGAGAATAAATATTTTCAACTACTGTAACATATCTGTAGAAATCAAAGAATAGCTTTGCTTTTTTTTAAACACACTGCACTATGGTCTTCAAATTAGAAAAGAATTTAGGGAAGCGGATTAAAAGTTTCATTTGCCTGCTGGGTCTATTTTATCATTCAAATTGTGCAAAAATCTATAAAATAAAACTCCCAAAAATCAAAAACTAAATATGAACCAAAAGTAAATTCTCAAAATATCATTAGGATACCATTTTCTGATCCCCATCTCATTAGAGATCATATGGCCTCGGTAAATGAGAGGACAAAATGTTTCAATAACTTCTAAACACTGCCATTTGGCTGGGTTTAAAGGCCATGTTCCTATGCTGTGACAATGTTAATTAGGTACTTAGTGGGATGAAGACAACAGTCAAAAGAATAAAACCTTTGAAACAGACCACTATACATCATAAGATAGTATCTCATTGTTGAAAACCTGAACCTATAACCAAAGATTACAAAACCTGGATTTTGCATGGCACCAAGCCTGGCTGGAAAATATTGAATATTTTTTTGAATTCTAAATTCATTTATAGATAAAAATAAGTCAGGGTTTGGATATTTAGTGGAGTCGGTTCAACATTTAATTTCATTGTAGAGATGATATTTTGAAGGATTTATTCAGCTTGAAATGGAATAGTGGCAGTAGCTCTTCAAGTCAGTAAATCAGTGCTGTCAGTCTCTGAGTTTTTTTTTTTTTTTCTTTAATGCTTCAATATATGAATATTTTGTTTTCAGATTTTTTAACAAAGCTGGGTGCCATGTGTTATCCAGATTTCATATTTCCCCCTCCTTTTGATCTTGCCTTCATCCTAATAGGCACTTCAGATGAGGTTGTCATAGCACAGAACCGCAATCTTTTACAACAACCCAGCTCAAAGGAAAATTTAAGGGTTATTGGAATACTGTCCCTTTATTCACGAAAGCCTTGTAGTTCTTGACAGGAGCATCTGGTGGATTAACAGAATTCTTAATAATTTGAGAATTTACATTGGCTCATATAACAGTTTATTGGATTTCTGTGAAGTTTTATTTTAGAAATTTTTGCCACCTGGCTGGCAGCAGAGACAAATTAGTCTGGGCAGACACATACCACAGTATCTCTTTCATTAATGCTTTCCTAAATTCCTTCCTAAGCTGAAAGAATGCAATGTGGCATTAAAAAAAATAAGTGGTGTAATCCTGCATTAACTTCCTTTTAGTGGTATACAGCTTTGATTTTTTTTTATGGAAGATAATGCTATTAATAGTTATTAGAAAATGTGTGCTGATGAAGTATTTAAATATATACAAAAACATGAGTACTTCTCTAGCCTTCGGACACAAAGTAACTATACACTGAAATGTGGTACGTGCATATCATAGAATAAAATGTATGTACCACAGAACAAATTTTGAGTTTGTGGGAACAAGTTTTTTGGAAATTTTTATGGTCTTTTTGATTAATTAACATCTTAAATTGTGTTTGACAAATAGTTTAATAGTCTTAGTCAAGTTTGTTGGCTTATTTTTAAATTTATCTAGTGATTTCATAAATTATGACTTATTATTCATACCACTATTGTATTGGTGTTTTGGTGCAAATATTGTAACACGTAACCAGTACTGCAGTGAAACAGTAGAGTTCAGTTGTGATAAATAAGTAGCTCAGGTGCTAATCGCTTGTCAGGTACATATATATTTTTTTGTTTTTAGCTAAGAAATTTTACTTTTTAGTAAGGCTATAACTAATTTAAAACTGCAATCATAACAATATAGCATAATGTATATGTTGAACTTGATAGTGTAAAGGTAACGTAAAACTTCATAGCGAATACATATCACTGTGTTTAGGAATCTATTAGTTTAGTGTAGTGTTGTCAATCAATTAAATTGATTAAATTTATTAATTTTCAATGTTGATCAATTAAATTGTATCTGAACAGAAATCATATCTCAGACTAGAGTAGCAAAGCAATGGGCACAAAGTAGGGGGAGTGCTGTGGCACGGGGGTAGAACTGAAGGGGGCACATTTGCAATATATTCTTATTAATAACTGAATTCTTATCAAGATTACCTCAATTCCCACCACTTTGTATTCATTTCATTAGCATTGATTTCTTGTTTAAATAGTTTCCATCGCCACAGATCCATGATATAGGCATACGGAAGGAAAACAACCTTATCTAAGGCCATAGTTAAGAGGTAGTTGAGATCTCCTTCTGTAAATGAAGAATTGTTCATCTACATTTATAACCAGATATGCAATAGATTAATTATAACTTAGTAATTTTATATAATGAGGGGATCGAATCATATATTATCTTTTAAAATAAACTATAATTAAAATTAACTAGAAATTTAATCATTCACTAATGATCTGTGGTCTCTTGGACTTCCATTAATTTAGTGCAAACAACTTTCTTCCAACTGGTTTTCATGGGTAGGACTTCCAGTTGTTACAGGAAGCTCCACCCATGAAAACCAGTTGGAAGAAAGTTGTTTCAGAGGTGTGGTTTCAGAGATGTCAGTAGTTGTTTTTCAATTTGGTCCTAGAGGCTGACTCTCAGATATGCCAGACAAGCTGTGCTTTTTACCTGGGAGTCTAAAACGCTGATGGAACTGATATTTGGGTGACACTCAAGTCAAGTGGACCCAATTTCGGCCAAGTCCAGATGGTCTGTGACAGTCAAATCCTTTGCTTGCATCTTCATGATGTTGGGACTGTTAGTAATCTTGGGTGTGACCCCCATGTGCAAGCAAACTGTGGGTGACCACCCAGATGTGAACCAATGCAAGCAGGGGTTGAGGTGTGGCACCCACACCACATTGGAAGAATGCTGCCCCTCTGTGTTACCAGGCAATACTATACTAGATGGTAGATGACTCTCATCAACCGGTGCAATACCACCACTTTGCTTATTCGAGTCTTGAAGTGGTGGAATCCATGTTTAGCCTGCAGAGCAAATTTCCGATCAACTCTCCCATCTCTTCCATCATGCAGTATGACTGATGACTTTTGAGGTTATGATGAACACCATGGTGAGATCCAAACTTTCTTACATTTCAAGAGTACAGCTCTAAAACGGTGTTTGCAGGCCAGCTGCTAGTTAGTACACAGGACCGAACCTATTGGTAACTCTCTAGGTGGCTTCCAGATTAGCTGGTCTATAATCTTGCTACCTCTACTCTGCCAGATAGTGACTAGAGGGAGTCTGAGTAGTGTGCATAAAATCTCCTCTGGCTTAAAATCTCTCTACCTCATTCTCTCAAATTCATCTGTTGTCTCTACCGTTCTCCCAACTCTACTAATCAATTGAAACTCTTTGACTTCCTCTCTTTGAAACTTGACTATCTCCACTCCAACTTTCCTAAAAGTGAGGTGATTTTAATGTTCACAACTCCAGCTGGCTTCCGTTTTCTAATCACAGAGACCCAGCTGATCGAGAAGCTGAGGTTTTTGTAATTAATAATGACAATTACAGATGGTTCATTTACCTACCAGAATACCGGACAATCCTAACCATACAGCCAACACGCTTGATCTTTTTTCTCACAAACAACCCTTCTAAGTACATGGTCGAAGTGAGTGGTACTTTAGGCTCCTCACATCACAACTTGGTGATTGTCGCTTCTCCAATGGAACCATTATCTCATGTCTATTCCCAACCTCGTGTTGTTTGGCATTACAAGAATGCAAAATGGGATGACCTGTGAGATTTCTTTTCTTTCTTTTCCTTGGTTGGATTACTGTTTCAAAACTACTAATGTCAATATTTGTTCAGCTCGTGTCAGTGAAATTATTCTTGTAGGAATAGAATCCTTTATTCCACACTCCACTATAAAATCTCGTCCTTTATCTAAACCTTGGTTTTCCAATAAATGTGCTAAGGCTGTTCAAGAGAAGAATGTTGCATATCGTAATCGGCTTGTTTCCAATTCTTCAGTTTCATTTTCTCCCTATGCCAAAGCAGGCAACAATTGTAAAGCAGTTATTAATCAGTCCAAACTAGATTTTGAACAGGATAAGAGTAGAAAACTTGCTTCTTGTCCTAATGGCAACCAAGCTTGTTATTGTTATTTGGTTTTTAGGAACATTAACAGCTAAGGCCATATTGCTCCGGGATATGCGGTGGTCATTTCCTGACCTTTCCGCATTCTCCGTATTTGGTGGTGACGGGCTCGAACCCTGGTCTAATCAAGAAGCGTGTGTAACACACTACTGCTCCTGGCTACGGAGGCGCCTAGGCAACCAAGCATTCTGGTCTCTTGCCAAAGCTATTGGCTGCAACTTTTGCCCATCTCTGCTCCCATCTTTGTCAAAACCAGATGGTTCTATTGTCATTTCAGCCAAGGATAAAGCTGAACTGCTAGCATCCCATTTTGCTTCCAACTCATGTATTAATGATCTTGGTAAAACACTTTCCACCATTCCCAGCTCTCTCCATTCAATACCCTGTGTGGTCTTCTATCAAAAAAGGATGTCAGAAGGATTTTGATGAATCTTGATGCTAAGAAAGCTCCAGGTGCTGATGGTATCTCTCCACTTCTTCTCAAAACCTGTGCTGCTGAACTTACTCTTGTTCTCTGCCACCTTTTTTTCACTTTCTTATTCCAAAGGTGTTTTTCCTTCTGCTTGAAAATTTGCTCACATCCAGCCAGTTCCTAAAAAGGGCAACAAACTCCTCCCTTCGAATTATCATCCCATAGCAATTACTTCTACGCTTTCTAAAGTAATGGAGAAATCAATTAACCGAAAAGTCTAAAACTACCTAGAAACCTTTCTTCTGATCAATGATCTCCAGTATGGATTCCATCAGTGTTGATCCACTGGTGATATTCTGGCTTATGTTACATATTTATGGACAAATTCATTGGAAACGTTCGGTGAAACAAGTAGTTGCTCTTGACAGCTCAAAGGCTTTTGATCGTGTTTGGCATAAAAGTCTTCTAAACAAGCTTCCATCTTATGGTTTTCCAACTGTTTTTTTGTAATTAGTTATGTAGTTTTCTCTCTGACCGCTCACTGAGGGTGATGGTAGATGACTTTCGGTCTTCGAACTTCTCCACTAATGCTGGTGTTCCCCAAGGTTCAGTTCTTTTCCCCACTCTTTTCCCTTTGCATATTAATGATTTCCTTCCATTGAATGGAAATTCTATCCTTGGTTTTGCTGATGATAGCACTTTGCATTCCACTTTCCTGTTTGAGAAACCATGCCCTGCTTAATCAGCTTAAACTTCTTGAATAACCGTTACCAATTCCTTAAATGCCAATCTCCAGGTAATTTTCCAGTAGGGCAGAGACAACTTAGTTGATTTCAATCCTTTTAAAACTCAATCCTGTCTTATATCTGCGCCAAAAAGGATTCTTCTGCTTCTATGCTTTTCTTTGGTGACACTCCGATTTCTAGGCAAGTTGATATATCTCTTTTGGTTGTAAATCTTGCTTGTGCCAAGAGAGATTAGAATTCAGAGATTACCCTGACTTCTAATCTCTCTTGGCATCAGCACATTACAAATATTGCTTCCTCTGCATCAAAAAAACCTTGGTTTTCTCTTTTACTCTCGGTGTTACTTTTCTTCCAAACAGCTAATCGTAAAATCGTAAATCTGCCCTACCATGGAATATTGTTCCCACATCTGGGGTGGTGTCCCCAAAACCTCTCTCAGGTTCTAGATTCCATTCAGAAGAGGGCAGTTAGGTTAATTACTGAGTCATCTCTAACAGAGTCTCTCCGCTCGCTGTCCCATAGATGTACTGTTTCTGTGGCATTTTCTACAGATACTTCCATGGGCACTGTTCTTCTGAATTGGTGTCTATAATTTCTGCTCTGTCTCTCTCTCTTTCAAAACAGTCCAAACACATGCAGCCAACATCCATTTACCATCCATCTTCAAACTCACAGAACCAATTTTTAATCTTCCTTATTTATTATTCAGCTGCCATTTTCTGGAACAACCTTCCTTCATACGTATTTCCTGAAAATTACAGTCTACAGAAGTTGAGACGTCTAATCAACCTCCAACCCATGCACATACTAAGTACTATAGGTTCTAATACCTCTTGTGTTTGGGGTTTTCAAAGAAAAAAAAATAATAATAGTAAGCAGTTAATAAATGGATGATTATGGGAGTAGGTCCTTGAAAACAGCTAAAAACCATAAAAATGTAAAATCTTTGTATGGTATAATGGATAAGATGCCATTCTATAAAGGATGGGCACCTTAAAAGATGCCAATCATTTATAGAATGGGAAAATTATACATCATGATTCATGGAGGTGCTTGTGCTTTTTTTAGGCCTGACATAGCTGAGTGGTTAGCATGGAAGTGCAGTAGCCTATGCATTTGAGTTGACCTTGGTTCAAGCTCATTCTAACTTATTAGCATTAGTGCTGGCATATGATGCAAGGATGCAAATTTATATAGCATCAGCTAAAAAAATCCTCCTTTAAGTTTATTCCAACTACTCATGCCCATGACACAAGATGGAAGTTTCTTTCAACAGTAAATTAATTATTCTTCTCTGGCTGACACCAAATTTTCACACATCTATCCTGCAACCATCCTTTTCAAGCTAAATTTATGTCTGTCATCTGAGAAACGGCAAGGATAATACTAAATAATGTTTATTTTGCAAAGGTAAAGAAAGAGACTGCGAAAGCCATGGCAAACTCCTTTCCTGCTACTAGAAGACTCCTGCTATTTGCTCAGTAGATGGAGAATGTCGTGATCAGTCAGTCATTTACCAACAAGATTTCCTGTTATCTGCTCAATCAGCAGTGTTTTGATACCCACACAGCAAAATGCAGACAGTGGTAAATGAAGAATGCAGGTGCTTGTTCAGCAGCATAGCATCATCTCATCCATATGGAATAAATCCAAAACTGGCCACTTTGCAAATTTACCGTACTGCATTTTGATAAACTTAAATGAACTCGTGAACAGTCCATGTCGGCAATGTCAAAGTGTTGTATCAATTTCATAAGGGGATGCCTAGCATTTTAACATTTGTTTCTGTATGCAGGGTCATTGTTCAAAAATTTCTAAACAGTATGCAACTTTTTTTATATATTATTAGAGCTGTTTTTACATGTCAGGCAAGCTTCAGAACTAATAGAGCTGGCTTTGCTTATATACATGTTATGGCCATGTTTTACTGCAAATTTTTGCATTCTACTGCACTTGATGGTAATGGCAAACTGAAATGCCAAATTTTTACCACAGTCAAGCGATTACAATTAATAGTGATAAATTTTTTTTCATCTACATAAGAGGAAACCAAACTTTTATGCTGTTGATAAAATTATGACATGTCAGTTTGTTATTATTATTTAGAACAGTGGGCTGCAAAAACTGACTCAGCTGTCAAAGGGAACACCAGCTTTGATAGAAAGAATGAAGCATGCCTCACTTTCTCACACATAAAACAGCTCTGATAGACAAAAAAAAAAAAAAAAAAAAACCAGTCAAGAGCATGGAGGAATGCAGTGTGGTACTGGGGACTTGCTTGATTTTCATTTCAACAGTGAGATATGGGAGGGTTATATTTTTTCCCCATTTTGTCCTTGTATAAGTTGGGAACTGTGCTTTGCTTCATTTACATAACACTGATACTGTTAAGTGAATTACAGTTCCCTGACTTTTATACATGGGTGAAAAAGGAGGGAAATAGTACTTCTCCTATATCTTGGTGTTAAAATGAATATTTTGTCGGGAGGATGGAGTAATGTTTCCCATATATGTCATTGTACATATATGGGAAAAATTTTTATCTTCTATTGCCATTTGGATAACATATTTTATGGCATTCAGCAGCCAATGTAACTATCTACTGAGTGAGAATATTCAAACAGCTGTCTGAAAAAAAATGAAGAAAAGCCTGATGGTAAACCAAACATGGTTCATTTTGATAACATACACAGTTCACAAGTGGGCTGCATAAAATTCACACTGTATATCATAATAGTGAATAAGAGTATGCAAATGAGTGACAAGTGCAGTAACAGGCAATAAATTAATTGGTGCATAAATTAATAGGTTTAAATGACTAATTGATCTAATGATACAGATCAACCAGCACTTTATGGAAAGCCATTTGCTGATAGGATTCCAGTAGTTTGTGGATAGTTTTTTGTGGTCTCTTTATCTTTGCCATTTATTCTATTCAATTCATTTAAAGCCTTAACATTACAATTAGGTCTCCTCACAGGTGCCTGGTTTTCAGATGATGTAATTTACAGATGTGACATCTTCCTTGCTAAGAAACATCTCCCTGTCACTCTGGCAAAGTTCCTGTATATCACTGACAAAACTCCATAGGCTGCTCTAGCAGCCTGTTTGCACTGTTAAGAGAAATTCATATCAGACTGCTTAATTACCTTATATTGTTGAAGTCTGCGCTACTTTATTGAAACCTTGAGTTTTGTGCTACCTGAATAGCATGTTATTCTGTGATTTTTTGCTATCCAAATGCATTATTTGCATTTATTTATGTTAAACCCTGGTTGCCATTTTTCGGCCTATCTGCCTAGCTTATCTAGATCAGTGGTGTGGTCCATATGCAATGAACTTGTGCAACACAAGGGGCCCACCAAAAGGGGTGTCCAAAATATAACTGACTCTAGCATTGCAGTAAAGGATCTTAAACACCTAGTTGTATCTTCAACTAGTTGTTTAAAGGATCTTAAACAACTAGTTGAAGATACAACTAGTATGTAAGGGATTTCAGATTGGAAGCAACCATCTTGTATTGGTCAATTTAAAAATGATATTAGTGCCAAAAATAAGAAGTACAAAAAAGTGTTAAAATGAATAAAAATTTTCTCAGATTTGCCAACAATCAATAAACCTTCCTTTTGAAAAGTTAAATAGCATTTCTCATGCTAACATGACTTCCAGATGAAGAATAGAAAAAAAAAAAATTAAGACCATTTTAGTGAAAGCTGCAAAAGAAGTACATCTGGAAAGGTCTGTAAAGACAGGAAATTTGAAATGCCATGGTGTACCTAATAAGTTTAACAGGCAATTAGAGAAATGAAAAATTCATGAGAAATTGTTGAAAAATAAAATAATAAGTTCTTACTGGAATATAAAGAAAAGTGCAAGAGGAGTAAAGACAATAGGTGAAAGAGGTAAAATAAAAAATTGGAAAGATTTCAGGAATGACATGAAAAACAACTATTAGATGGGTAGAAAAATGTTTTAGTATTTAGTTAAAAATCTCAGAGGGAGTACTACAACTAAGGTAATCAAAAATAATAGGGGCAAAGTTTAAACAGAAGAGAAGGATATTTTAGAAGTGTGGAAAGTACTGAAACACAGAGAAAGACTGAAATGGGGAAACTTTGGACACTATTTATCAAGGTAGAAAAAATTATTGGAGAATATCAAATATGGAAAAAATATAAAATCAATATAGATGAATTGAACATGAAATACAACTAATTCATATAAACCTGCTGCTTTAGATGAATTAGAACAGAAATAGTAAAATGGTTACATCATTTTACTCAGAAGTTGTTTTCAGAAGGATAAGGTCCAGAATAAAGCATTAATTATACCAAATATAAAAAGGGAAATAAAAATGAATATGGAAACTGCAGAGGAATTTCAATTTTTAGTGTAAAATCTATGCTAGCATCTTGAAGAAGAAAGTTAGAAGTGGTAAAATCCAAATTGGTAACTAATTTTCCTGCTATATGCTCATTCAATTTATTTGTGAAATCATAGTTGACAAACAGAATTTTTTTTTCTTGTAATTTTATTGGCTGGAATGCTTATTTGATAAATTAATTTTCTTTTCTAAAGGCATATAACAAAAAAATTAAAGGTCAAAGCAATGAATTTCTTTATGTGATTAACTTTTATTCCTATATCAGTGTATTGAATTATTAAATTCATTCTTTTTAACTCAAACAATGTTTTGTTTTGTTTTTTCAGCAAAAGTTGCCAAACAAACTGAAAACATTTTTTTTTCTTTTTTTTTTGCTGCTGAAATGTCATGAAAAGAGAATACAAAGCTGCTAGTTTCAATGAGCACTTAGTGTGACACAAGTGTGCAGCAGTAGCATTGCATTTTTAGATTTTACCCGCTATTAATCTTGTGATCAGTGATGTGGCCTGGAATTATCATTTCTGATTTCCAGTTTTATGTCATAAGCAAGCATATTAATTAAATTTTGTTCTGATTAATTGTTTAATATTGTAAATGGGAGCTCCATATGCAATGAAGTTATATGTATAATTACTATTTAAAATGAAATATAACATGTATAATAGTATTTAAAATAAAATATACTACAGTGCAGTGCAGTGTAGTAGCTACAGAAGTATTATTAAATATTATTCCACCAGAGGGTTCATTGTAATTGGTAACAATAATATGGATTTATTGTGTAGGTTCACTCAAGGAGTATGTTCCAGACTACCATTTAAATATTCAAATTTAATTATCACTCACCAGGGTCATCAGCAAACTGTTTCAGTAAGCCAATATTCTTAAGATGAGTTGGAGTGGACACTGACAGAGCAATAACATCCCCAATTGCTTCATGAAATCCTATTGTATGATAAAGTTAATAAAAATTATCAATAACAAATGATCAGTAATCAAAAATTATATTAACAATTATAATTAATACATATAATCTTATTAGCATTAGCATTAGTAGAGGCATTTGATGCAAGAAAGCAAGCTTATGCAGCATCAACCAAAAAAATAAAAAACAAAAAAATAAATAAAAATAAATAAATAAATAAATAAAAAATAACCACTTCCACTTCCCCCTCTGTTCGTTCGAAATACCTGTCCAACTGAGCCTTAAACTTATTTAGGCTATCAACTTCCACGACAAGGGATGGAAGTCTGTTCCACCAACCAACCACCCGCTGGCTAAAGGCAAATTTCCTCACGTCTATCCTACATCTGTCTTTCCTCGATTTGAATTTATGCCCTCTCAGGTGATTATTCTGAGCAAGAGGAAGAATCCCATCAGCATTGAGCATGCTCAAACCATTCAAGGCTTTATACACCTCTATCAGATCACCTCGCTGGTGCCTAGTCTCCAGACACTGTAATTTGCAAAACTTAAGCCTTTCTTCATAAGAGCACCCCTTTGTTCTATTCACTAATCTTGTCGCCATTCTCTGTACTCGTTCCAGCATCTCTACATCCTTCTTGAAATGAGGCCTCCAGGCCTGTATACAGTACTCTAGGTGTGGCCTGACCATTGCCTTATACAAGGGAATAATCACCTCCTTATCCCTGCTAGAAAAATTCCTATATATCATTGACAATACACCATGAGCTACTCTTGCAGCCCGTCTGCACTGCTCAGAGAACTTCATATCTGCCTACACAACCATCCCCAAGTCCCTTTCATTCTCTACCACTGTCAGTGTAGTACCACAGAGTTGATACGTTGCTCTGGGGTTGCTGTTTCCCATATGTAGTACTTTACATTTGTCAATGTTAAACTTCATTTGCCACCTCTCAGCCCATCTGCTCAACCTTTCCAGATCCTGTTGCAGTAGCATAGTGTCTTATAGTGTCTCAGTAGCTTATGCTGCATGAAAGCTACACCAAAGTTTGTTGTTGTATCACTGCCATTTCTTTTTTTGAGAGACTCCACATAATATTTCCTTGGTGAGGAATGAAGGAATACGAGTTTGGATTGGTCAGCTTATATGTTCTCAGCATTCAGCAAAGATAAATATTTCTCAATAAAGTAATGTTTCACACCAATTTCGCACACAAGAAAATGGTATGTAAATTCAATTTCAATAGTATCCTGTTATTTTACAGAAAAGTTCATCATGTAAGACAATTTTGCAAATTTTTTGCTCAGAATAAGTAAGAGAAAAGAAAATGTGTTTGGTTAAACAATATGCATTATTTTTTGCTAGCAACTGTTGAAAGTTTTTGGAAGTTTTTTAGGCTATTTTGCTTGCATAACTAATGCCTTGAGAGCCTATACTTGATGCACATTGTTATGCTGGTTTGCCATGTAGGCCAGAGTTTTAAGGAATTCTTTGTTATGTTGTCACTTTTATATTTACTGTAGGTTCAATAAATTTTTGATAAATAGTATTCAGAAGCATGTTTATTCACACATGTCAGAACCTGAATAATGAGGAATAAACCACTTAATTTCACAAGAGGTACATATTCATTGTTTTGAATTATGATTTAAGAGTAAGATTTGAGAAAACAGAGGATATGGAAGTATTCATGAGGGTACATGTTGACAATATTAACCATTGGACCCACAAAAAAGTTTAAATAAAAACATACTAGTGTTTAAAAATTAAATAAAAGGTTTGACAATTATGTTGTCTTCCAGATCCTCACGTTCATCTCGAAATCTTGCAAACCAGCAAAAAAAACATGAGCAAGATAGAGCATCATTTCCACACACTTCTTTTACCAAATTGTAAGTTTCAGTTCCATTTTTCCCTAAATTGAAACAGATTTAATGTTCACTGTTTGTTCCATCACTTAACAAAATGACAATATTCTGAATAACAGAACAGCTGTACATGACTGCATGCAACAGTATGCTACTGACTTCATAGAGGGACGAGGTCAAGCAGGTTGTACTACCACACCACAGCACATCACATCATGGCCCACGTTACACACTTAAATATACATGCATCAGACTGTCCTGGAACTTAACTGTCAAACCTAGTATATTCCAACATATCAGTTTTTATGAAAAGACAAAGAAAGTAACATAATATTTAAGTAAAAACTAAATTTATTAATATAAAAAAGTTTCAATGATAACAACGCTCAAGAATATAATTTTTCTCATTTTTTTTCATAAAATCCCTCATTTTTGCCAAATTTGGATACTCTTAGCAAAATTCAATTCCAAGTCATTTAAACAAACAGTTATAATTCAGCTGCTCAACTTAATGCTAGAGTTTACCATAATGCAGGGGGCTGCAGGTGGAGTCACCATGAGTAGAATGTGATGGTCCTAGAGTAAATGGTTTTTCTTGAAGATTATTGTGAAGAACATGGGAATATTTTATAAGGAACGGTAACCTTTTCTGTCATATGAGCTGCTTTACAAAGTACACAAGGTCTTGAAATCAACCTACCAGTGTGTGTTTATTCACAACTTTATATCTATCTTAAATAGAATACACTGGTTGTAGAATTATTAAATTTTTTATTATAAAAGAGGCATTAAGTCCAAGGAAGCTCTCATAATTATGGCTAAGGGTTTGCTTACTTCCTTTGCTGCCTCCTTTAATATAACTGGATAGATCCCATTCACCCCAGGTGCCTTTCTTGTGTTTATCTTCAACAATTTATCCTCCACTTTACTCTCAGTTATTACAAGATTCTCTAGCTTACTGCCAGAGTTGAATACACCTCTGGCATTCCTCTCACTGAATAACTCCTCATGTGTGAATGTCGATGCAAAATATTCATTTAGTTTGTTAGCTACCTGAACAAGATCATCAACAGTTGACCCATCGATATCAAGTGGACCAATCTGATTGAGTTTACATAAGTAAAGAACTCTTTGCTGTTTTTCTTTGCATCCCTTGCCAAAGATTTCTCGTAATCTGCCTTCGCCTGCCTAACCTCCTTTGTAACTTGGTTACAGATCAACTTGTATCTGTCATAAGCTTCTGTGTCACGTGTTAATTTATATGTATCCCATGCATTTTTCTTCTCTGCCATGTCTCATTAGTTCATCTGACATCCATTTAGGCCTAAACCTTAAACAATACGTTTGACTTCTTGAACAATACTTTTAACTTCTTGAACCTAAACCTTGAACAACAGGTTTAACTTCTTGAACCTAAACCTTGAACAACAGGTTTAACTTCTTGAACCTAAACCTTGAACAACAGATTTAACAATAGAGTTTAACTTCTGTTCCAGGAAAATGAATGGAGGCACTGGTTAAAGAAGCATTAGCATTAGTAGAGGCATATGATGCAAGAAAGCAAGCTTATTCAGCATCAGCCAAAAAAAAAAAAAAAAACACACACCACTCCCATTTCACCCCTCCGTTCGTTCGAAATACCTGTCCAGTTGAGCCTTAAATTTGTTTAGGCTATCAACTTCAACAACAAGTGATGGAAGTCGGTTCCACCAACCAACCACCCGCTGGCCAAAGGCAAATTTTTGCACCTCTATCCGACATCCGTCCTTCCTCAATTTGAATTTATGCCCTCTGAGGTGATTATTCTGAGCAAGATGAAGAATCCCATTGGCATTGAGCATGCTTAAACCATTCAAAGCCTTATACACCTCTATCAGATCACCTCGCCGGTGCCTAGTCTCCAGACTCTGTAATTTGCAAAACTTAAGCCTTTCTTCGTAAGAGCAACCCTTTGTTCCTTTCACTAATCTTGTTGCCCTTCTCTGTACCCGTTCCAGCAGCTCTACATCCTTCTTGAAATGAGGCCTCCAGACCTGTATACAGTACTCAAGATGTGGCCTAACCATTGCCTTATACAAGGGAATAATCACCTCCTTATCCCTGCTAGAAAAATTCCTGTATATCATTGACAAGACACCATGAGCTACTCTTGCAGCTTGTCTGCACTGCTCAGAGAACTTCATATCTGCCTGCACAATTAACCCCAGGTCCTTTTCATTCTCCACCACTGTCAGTGTAGTACCGCAGAATTGATACGTTGCTCTGTGGTTACTGTTTCCCATATATAGTACTTTACATTTGTCAATGTTAAACTTCATTTGCCACCTTCCAGCCCATCTGTTCAACCTTTCCAGATCCTGTTGCAGCAGCATAGCGTCAGTAGTGTCCTTAACAACCCTGCCAACCTTTGTATCATCTGCAAACTTGGACATTAAACTTGATATACCATCATCAATATCATTCATAAACACCGAAAACAACAACGGACCCAACACTGAACCCTGAGGAACTCCACTAATAACATTAGTCCACGTTGAGCAGTGTCCATTGATTACCACTCTCTGTCTTCTGCCACTCAACCATCCCTTTATCCATAGCAGCAATTTGCCTCCAATGCCACACTGCTCCAATTTGTGCAGCAGTCTTCCATGTGCAACAGTATCAAAAGCCTTTCTAAGATCCAAATATATATCAAAGTTATTCCCTGCATCCAGTTCTTTTGTGACTACATCATAGTATCCAATCAAATTGGTCAGGCAAGACCTGCCCTTAACAAAACCATGCTGCGTCTGAGCTATAACTGAATTCTTGTCTAGATGATCCTGCAGTGCTTCTTTAACCAGTGCCTCCATTAATTTACCTGGAACAGAAGTTAAACTAACAGATCTATAATTACTTGTGTCAGCCTTTGATCCTCCTTTGTGAATTGGGGTTACATTTGCACATCTCCAGTCTATGGGTACCTCCCCTGAGTCCAAAGAAGCTCTCATAATTATGGCTAGGGGTTTGCTTACTTCCTTTGCTGCCTCCTTTAATATAACTGGATAGATCCCATCCACCCCAGGTGCCTTTTTTATGTTTATCCTCAACAATCTCTCCTCCACTTTCCTCTCAGTTATTACAAAATCATCTAGCTCACTTGCAATGTTTACTTTACCTACGTCATTCTCCTTTCTGAATAACTCCTCATGCGTGAATGTAGATGCAAAATACTCGTTTAGATTGTTAGCCACCTGAGCAGGATCCTCAACTGTTGAACCATCAATATCCAGTGGACCAATCTGATTCATCCCTTTCCTTCTTGAGTTTAAATAGGTAAAGAACTCTTTTCTGTTTTTCTTTGCATCCTTTGCCAAGGATTTTTCGTAGCCTACCTTTGCCTGCCTAATCTCCTTTGTGGCTTGGTTACAGACCAACTTATATCTATGATAGGCTTCCATGTCACCCATTAATTTGTATGTATTCCATGCATTTTTCTTCTCTGCCACATGTCTCATTAGTTCATCTGACAACCATTAAATAGGTGATCTGACTGAGGTGTATAAGGCCTTGAATGTTTTGAGCAGGCTCAATGCTGATGGGATTCTTCCTCTTGCACAGATTATGAACCTGAGGGAGGGGCATCAACTCAAATTGAGGAAAGACAGTTGTAGAATAGATGTGCAGAATTTTGCCTTTAGCCAGCATGTTCCAGCAATCATAGTTGATTGTTGGAACAGACTTCATTGTGAAAGTTGATAGCTTAAATAAATTCAAGGAAGAATTGGACAAACTTTTGGAGCAAATGTATGGGTGAAATGATTGTAAGTGTTTTTTTTTTTTTTTTTTGCTAATGCTGTATAAGCTTGCTTTCTTGCATAACATGTCTCTACTAATTCTAATGTTAATATGCAGTTTATACAAACCTTGGTATGTAAATATGAACCAGTAAATTACTGGATCATATTTACTACTTTTAGTATTAATTAGTGCAGGTAATTAGGGGGTTTTAGTGAGCTTCTCATTATATTCATTCTGTAACTTCAAACATTTATTTTTTTTATGAAACCCCCAAACAAGAAAGGTTTTAGAACCTATAATACTTAGTACTGTGTGTGGGGTCGAATAGGATGAAGAAAAAGAAGATACTTGTTAACATTAGACTGGAATTTCTCTATTATTTATAAACATACCTTAAATTTATTTTTTAAATGTAAAATTGTTTCGATTTTTTTTATTAAAAGTGCTTAGCACAAAATTCCTTTTTGTAATCAGCAAACATTCTAGTAACTTCTGGGTAAGCCTCTAGGTGGTATGCAACACATTTCCAACATAAAATGTGGCACACTGAAGGAAAAGGCTGGCCACCCCTGCTTTAGGCCTAAATGGATGTTGGATGAATTGATGAGACAGTCAGCAGAGAAGAAAACTGCATGGGATGAGTATAAATTACTGGGGACACAGAAGCCTACAGTAAGTATAAACCAATCTTTAGTCAAATTAATATGAGAGTTAGACAGGATAAGGTAGGTGATATGAAGACTTTGGTTAAGAATGTGAAGAAAAATAGCAAAACCAACTGTCACTGGATGTGAATGGCATAATTACTAATTTTCCAGTACAGATTACTGACAAGATGAATATATATTTTGCATCTACATTTACATACAAAGTTTTTAGGGATAGGGATAACAAAAGTATAACTAATTCTATCTGGGAGTTAAACGATTTTAACATAATCGAGAAGAAAGTGAAGAAATTATCGAATTTAAGTATATAAAGCACATGGGATTGATGGAATCTATACAATTATGTTAAAAGAAACAGCAAAAGAGGTAAGTGAACATTTGGTGATAATTATGAGAACATTCTCGAATTCAGAAGAGGTCCCTACAGATGTTCCCAGGACCATCTGTAGGGCACTCTTCTGAATTTTGTCTTTCTGATCAGTTTCTTACTTCTTTTACCTTGTTGGTGCCAAGTCAGTTAGCCTATCTTCACTCTTATCTCTCTTTCTTCTGCTGTAGCCTTCTTTTCCAGGCTGTCACAGGATTCTGTTGGATCTCTGTTTCTATATAGTGGGGGTCCATTCCCTCAAATTCTGCTAGGGCCTTCTTCTGCTCTTCTTTTTTGGATTTTGCAACCTCATCTGTTTCCACTTCAGCTGCTCTGGGTTGTAGTTCTTGTACTTAGTGTTCCTCTCCAGTTCTGGTTTTCGGTTGTGTCTATATTCATTGTTCTTTGTAGTTGGTTGCTCACATCTTGCTTGATTTTTTTCCAAGATTGCAGGAGCTATCCGGTTCTTCATGACGATGGTCCATCTCCGGTCTGCTATTTACTATTCGTGACCTGAACAGTCAGGAACCGTTCCAACCACTCAATGTGTAGTTTCGTCCTGTACATTGTCATGTCTGTCTCTAGCTTTGTTATTTCATAGTATGCTTGCATGATGAACGTATTCATTTTGATGCCCCACTTCATGTGTTGGCTTCTTTCCTGGGTGATCACTGGCTCAGTTATGCCAGTGATCACCCACTAAGGAAGCACTTCCAGTTGGTTGGGCTGGGTGGTCTTGCCCTTTAGTGTTATTATTATTATTATTAGCAGTAGTAGTAGAGACAAATGATGCAGGAAAGCAAGTTTATACAGCATCAGCCAAAAAAAAAAAAAAAAAAGAGCTGACACTTCCCATTTCACCCGTCCATCCCCTATAACAGTTTATTTTGTTCTTTCTTGAATATATTCTTCAAACTACCCACTTCTACAATGCCAGATGATTCCAACAATCACTACCCTCTGGTTGAAGGCGAATTTCTATACATCCGACCTGCAACCATCTTTTCTCAATTTGAGTTTGTTCTCTCATGTGGTAGTCTGAGCAAGAAAAAGGATTCTTGCTCAGAAAAATGATTCATGGCACATCTTGAGTACTGCATACAGTTATGGAAGCTCATTTTAGAGAGGTGTAGATCTGTTGGAATTGGTATAGAGAAGAGTAACTATTCATGGCCTTAAACACCTCAATCAGATCTCCTTGAAGGCACTTAAAGTCTCCAGATGCTGTAATTTGTGAACTGAAGCTTTTCCTGGCAAGAGTCCCTTTTGTCCCCTCAATCTTGTTGCTCTTTTCTGCACCCATTCTAACAGATCCACATCCTTCCTAAAATCAGGCTTCCAGACCTGTTACAGTACTCAAAGTGTGGCCTTATACAATGGAATAATCACCTCTTTAATCAGTGTCAATAATATACAGAATTCCTATATATTATTGACAAAACCTCATGAGCTGTTCTGATAGCCTGTCTGCACTGCTCAGAGATATTCATATCTGACTGAAATTATTCCCAGGTCTTTTTCATTCTCCACTGCCCTGAGTGTGGTATCACATAGCTGGTATGTTAATTTGGGATTACTGCTCCCCATATGAAGTATCTTGCATTTGCCAATATTAAATGTCAATTGCCACTTCTAAGCCCATCTGCCTAGATCTTGTTGCAGTAGCATGCTCTGATTACTGTGCTTAACTACTCTGCTAACTTTCATATTATCTATCAACTCAGACATTAGGCCTAAGTTTGCAAATGCTGTGAAAGTTGGCAAGGTAATATGAGGTTCTCCAAAAAGCACAGACATGCTGTTAGGAAAACTCATAGTGGTTCTGTCAATGATATACAGGAATTTTGATGATATGGCCAGCCAAGGGGTTGATTATCCCATTGTATAAGGTGCCATAACCAGCACCTCCTCCCATTGTATAAGGTGCTGGTTATGGCACATCTTGAGTACTGCATACAGTTATGGAAGCTCATTTTAGAGAGGTGTAGATCTGTTGGAATGGGTGTAGAGAAGAGTAACTATCATTGTACTATATAAGAATGATATAAATGCAATATAGTAGTTTTATATGTAATTCTGTAGGAGTATAGCTAATAGAAGTGTTGTTATTAATTTATAAACTATAAGCTTATAGCAATACAAATGTGATTTTATAACCTAACTATATCATATATAGTAAATAATGTAATAACTTAAAATGGTGTAGTGTGTACCACTGTTGTACAAAGGGTACTAGGAAAGTTTTGCAATATGACGCAACAATGAATCACAGGAAGCTGCTTGTTGCTGCATGTTGAGACATGTTCATACGTGCATAGTAGCCGCCGCGCCAAGTCGATGGGCTCAGTTATTCATTAGTAGTGAGAGAAGTGCTTGCGATGGCATTGCGATCACGAAATGAGATAAGGACAGTTTTGCGGTATAATTTCGTGCGTGGTTTAACCATAGACCAGTGCTTAGAAGAAATGACTCGTGCACTAGATGATGATTGTCCACATCGTACAATGATATTCAGGTGGTATAGAGAATTCCAAAGGGGAATTTCACTCTGGAGGATTCTGAGAGGCCGGGAAGGCCACGAACGTCAGTTACGGAGGAAAACGTTACTGCTGTGAGGAAAATGCTTGACGAAAACAGGCAAGTGACCTACCAACAGATAGAGGATACTTTGGGCCTAAATGCACCAGCAATTCGTTCGATTCTGCAAGATCATTTGCACGTGAAGAAACTTTGTTCTCTCTGGGTGCCGCATCAACTGACTGAAGAGCAGATGACACGACGTGTGACTTGGTGCCGGGAGATGTTAAAAAAGTTTGATAAGGGACAATCTCGGTATGTGAACAACATCGTGACAGGTGACGAGACTTGGCTGTACTATTACGATCTGCCGACCAAGGCTCAAAACAAAGTTTGGGTCTTTGATGATGACGACACACCCGTAATTGTCAGAAAATCCCGATCTGTAAAGAAGAAAATGATAGCTGTATTTTTCAAATCAAGTGGAATTGTGGAACGTGTCGTTTTGGACACGCAGAAGACAGTCACAGCTAAGTGGTATACTGAACAATGCCTGCCTAAAGTCATTGGATCTATGAAGAACCTGCGGCCAAAGTCAAGAATGGACACCTGGTACCTCCATCACGAAAATGCTCCAGCTCACCGCGCCAAAGCCTGCACCGAATATTTGACCACGACAGGACTGAAACTTCTCGAGCACCCTCCCTACAGTCCAGACCTTGCTCCCTGCGACTTTGCACTGTTCCCGCATGTGAAAATGAAGCTAAAAGGGAGGCGGTTTTCCAGTGATGAGGACCTTCTACGAGCTTGGGACAAGAGTGTGCTTTACTCCCTAGTGAAACTTGGCAGAACTGGTTTAAAGATTGGTTTCGGAGGATGGAGAGGTGTATTGAATGTAGAGGAAATTACTTTGAAAAAATTAAATAAACAAAGCTGTATTGCAAAACTTTCCTAGTACCCTTTGTATAACCTGGGAATACTGTACTGTTATTATACTTGAATCTTTTAGCTTTATGTTATTTTTAAATTAATTTAGAATAAAATCATGCCTCAACTAGGGTACTTTAGAATGCTTTTGTTAGGGGGAGGGCTGATGAGGGTAGTCCTCCTATGAATCAGGACTTTATAATGTATGTTACTTATTGCCTCTTTGCATAGCTGCCCATAGTGGGCCATGATACAGCCAAAGAGAGAAATAGATGCCTTGGTGTGTGTTTATTGAAAAGAGTGTGAGGAGATTAAATGTGAATTCAGTGTTCTTACAGGCAAATTTAATGTTCTTATAGGCAAGTTTGATGCTCTCAAAATATTAAAATTAGGAACCTATCAACTACTCAGCTGCTTGGCTGATGCTAAATAAGTCTGCTTCCCTGCATCAGATGCTACTAATAATGCTAATATTAATACTAACAAGTTTATACAGGGATACAAAATGGTACTCTTACCAAGAAGGACTTGGCTAATGTAAAATACAACTTCTGCAACATAAGCACCTGCAAGGAACCTAACTGCATTGTTCAAGGCTTTAAGTGGTCGAGTAAACTAAATACTATCAGCTTTTAGTTTACTCAAACCATTCCATACTCTTTCTCAGACGAACACACAACAATATATGAATTTAAAGCTGAAAAGAATGGTTTCAGGATAGATATGCTAAAATTTACTTTAAGGGCAGAGCGTAATTGATTGTTGGAATAAACTTATATCTGGTGTTGTGGAAGTGGCTAGTTCTTACAGGAAAATCAATGAATTTAAAGGATTAGACAAAATTAGTAAATGGATGGGAAATTTAAGTGGGCAGTGGTGTTTTTTTTTTTTTTTTATGAGCTTGCTTCCTTGCATAATTTTTCCACTACTACTAATAATAATACTAAATCCTGTTGATTATCCAAATTAACTAGACTTTGCAATTTTATTTTTGTCTATTGTTTTCATACTTTCTCTTTACACTGTAACTCAGATAATTTCCCTACCAATCATCTCTGTACATTTTTCTCATATGATGTATTTTACAATTATATTGTCATCTTCTGCCCGTGTATGCTCATATGATCCTTTTATATGTTTAGTTGGCTGCATTTTCTACTGAATCTGTAATAATTTTTTCCCAGTTGCTATTAGCTTGCTGCTATAACCATGGCAGCTGTTACCATGGTGGCCTGATTGCTGGCCGCTGTGGAATACCTGTGCTCCTGGCAAAGAGCTACTCTTCTCGTTTCCAAAGGGAATGGCTATTAGTAATTTGGGGAAGGATGATCTTTCAATTCTATTTAATTAAATTCTAGAATTTAAGAATTTGAAGTAAGATGTAGTTTCTCTCTCTCTTTCACACTTGCATGCACACACACATATGTTCATTTATTAGTATCTATTAAATGCACGCACACTTTTTTAAAACTTGAATCAGCGATTATAATGTAATTTATATTTTATATTGCAAAAATGAAATTTGCTTCAAATCAACATCCTATTATTAAACTAAAAATGGTGTTGGGGTCACCAACTAAATGTGACATCTAAAACCAATATTAACTGGTTAAGTAAGATTTGGTTACAAGTGCATCCCACTTTATGCAAAATCATCATCTGTGACAGTACGTACCTGGATTAGCTCCATCTCGAAAAGCAAGTGGTTGATCAACATACTGAAGATAGTACTCTATGTGGCCCATTTCATGATGGACAGTAATTAGGTCAGGCAGCGTAGGTGAGGCACACATCTTGATGCTAACATAAACATGCATAAAATAATAATATGAAATTCACTCTAATTGACAAAAGCAGGCAAATTAACTAAAACAACAAAAATGGAGATTACAATGTACTAGGTCAGGGGTGGCGAACCTTTTTAAGGGTACATGCCAAAATTGGCTAAATCTTTTAAAAAACTACCCTCGCGTGCCCATTGGAATTTTTCACTTGCTCCTTGGAAGATGATATTAAAGACATTTAATCACACAATTTTGTCAGCACGTCTCACCACTCCAACTTCAAGCATTCCCTGTGCTTCTGAGCAGCCCTGGGCTAAATTAATTGTAGATGTGTTTAAAGTCAACAAGGCATTGGATCTGATTATTGCAGAATTGCCTTGAGTAGTACTTCATATTCCTTTGAAGTCCTCAAGAACACATGCCATAGGTTCGCCGCCCCCTGTACTAGGTGATCCATAAAGAAGGAAACATATTGAACTGCAAATAACAACACTGTTTTAAACACATATACAGGGTGTTTCCAAAAGTGATGGTCAATAATTTAAAGGTGAACTGTACAAACTACAATATGCAAAAAAAGCCTAGTAAACATGGGTCCTTAAGTGAATTGTTTTCAAGATATTGCACATTTCTAGTTGGGATCCACCACTGACTTGTTTGTTTAGGTTAAGTTATGCTCATTCTCTCCCTTTCCCCTCTCAATGCTCTGAGCCATAGCCAGGCACACTATTTAAGAATACAAAATATAAAAGCAGTGGAGCTCAATTCTTCCTACTTTTAATAATATTGTTTAAATATAAGATAACTTCTCATACCTTTTTATAGGAAATTTCTTCACCTGACGCTCACATCAAATTTATCTGATTAATGCATAGTATAAAAGATCTAAGTTTATAACGTGATATTATCCATACTAAAAGATAGTTAATTTATACAGGTTTTATAAAACTAATCTTGCATTCAATTCCCAATGTCTAATTACTGCCACCAAGGAAGAGCAAAGCATAGCTGATGCACATCATTAAGACTAAACCCGCCAGCAATAACAGACTAGAACTCTAAGGCAATTGTCAAACTATGTTAAAATATTCTAGACTAAACATCTTTATTCGTGAATAGGTTATTTTGGTTAAGAACCATGCTCACAAGAAGTAAATGTGTGCATTTAACAATACACACTCTCTTATAAATTAAATTGAATTTAAAATTAGTGTACCGCGGGAAGATTATTTTTGTTAACCTATGTGAATGTTGCTATTCACACATGCACGTAAAGGTTCACAAGTCCAAAATGGTGTATGATCTCCGTACATTTAAAGAATTGGAATTTAACTTCATTTCAAGTGTTTCGGCTATTAAGAGTTTTGTGTATTCATTCTGTTTATTAATTACTTTAGCATCGTTAAAAAGAAAAAATGTTTTTTCCTGGATGGCATGAAAGGAACATTCAAAAGTACCTGTCCTTTTTGCCCTCACAGATGCCTGGTGTTGTTGTAATTGCATTGAAAGATAATTTTGGGTAGAACCAATATAAAAGGAGTTGCATTAGCATTAATAAAGGCATATGATGCAAGAAAGCAAGCTTATGCAGCATCAGCCAAAAAAAAAAAAAAAAAAAAACTGCTCCCATTTCACCCCTCCATTCGTTCCAAATACCTGTCCAGCTCAGCCTTAAATTTATTTAGGCTATCAACTTCTACAACAAAAGATGGAAGTCTGTTCCACCAACCAACCAACTATCCGCTTGCTGGCTAAAGGCAAACTTCTGCACATCTATCACACAACTGTCTTTCCTCAATTTGAATTTATGCCCTCTCAGGTGATTATTCTGAGCAAGAGGAAGAATCCCATCAGCATTGAGCATGCTCAAACTATTCAAAGCTTTATACACCTCAATCAGATCACCTCGCAGATGCCTAGTCTCCAGACACTGTAATCTGCAAAACTTAAGCCTTTCTTCATAAGAGCAACCCTTTATTTCATTCACTAATCTTGTTGCCCTTCTCTGTACTCGTTCCAACAGCTCTACATCCTTCTTAAAACGAGGCCTCCAGACTTGTATACACTATTCAAGAATCACTTCAACCTCTGCTTGCAGCTACTGTTAATCTATTAGTCTGTGAATTCTCCAAGCTAGTAGTTTTCTGACCCACCTAACATTACCTTAATAGCATCAGCAAATATTCTTGCACCCTTTCTATTTAAGTGTACCCTGTAGAAGCAGTCTCTCCTGTTAACAAGCACAGAGCATGCTGAAAAAAATTCTACCCCATGAGCCTTGTACAATCTCTCCAGGTCCGAATTGACTGACAAGGCTCTCATCATATACTCTCTCCTATCGTGTCTGGACAGGATTGCAGGCACATTCAAATTTAACCGTAACTCTCACTTTTTTCCAACACTGACCTGTACTTGTGAAGTAAATCTGCAAATCTCCTATACTTAATGTCATTACTGCTAATGTGTACAAGAAGATCATATTTTGTGCATTTAAAAGATGATATCTGCTCTACAACATCATCAACTTTTGCCCTGGCAGACATACCCTGGTCCTATTCCACCTATCCTTTTTGCATAATATATTTCCCATTTCCCTAACAATTGAGTCACCGACAATAACTAGCTCCTGTGGGACCAGTGCATTCTGATCTGAAGATTGCCGCAGTGTTGCCTGGTGCACAAGAGTGAGCTCTGGCATTGAGTTTGGCAGCTGAGAGTTTGATGGGGCCCCCATTTTAATTCCTTCTAGGGCATCTACTTAACTCTTCAAACTCTCAAAGATGCCCATCAGAATGCTGAGTTGGTGCCCAATTTCTTCACATTCTCTACACCTAGCACAAACAAAGGCATCCTCCATGGCTCCAAATTGACGGAAGACATTTGTAGAATTAGTGAATCAATGGATTTTAAATGGGAGGTTTTTTTTTTTTTTTTGGCTGATGCTATATAAACTTGCTTTCTTGCATCATATGCCTCTACTAATGCTAATAGAAAAAGCTTACCTGCCATAAGATATAAATCTCCAAAGCACTTCCTTATTCATTTCACAAAAAAAATGATCTCGGTTCCAATCTCAATAATGTCCATTTTCACTTGTACATTTCCACAGTCTGCTTACTTACTTTTTCTGACAGAATCCAAATTATCAGTTGATTCAATCACTGCTCATCTCAATTATTCTAATTATTCACTGTATGATTCCCTTCACTTCAAAAAGGTGTCACTTGTGCATATGTCCACTCTGATATGCTCTGTCAGATTTAGCAATTTTGGAATCCCTCCCTTTCTATCTTCTGTAGCTTAAAATCCCTCTACCACATTTTGTCAAATTCATCTGTTGCCTCTATCATTCTTTCAACTCCACTACTCAATTGGAACTCTTTGACGTCCTTTCCTTGAAACATGACGTTCTTTAGTCCAACTTTCCTAACAGTGAGGTAAATTTTTTTTTGGTGATTTTAATGTTCACAAGTCCATACGGATCAGAGAAAGTCTTGATCTTGAACTCACAAAATATGACATACTTCAAGAGCCTACCTTACCATCTTGCATCCCCCAAAATACTATAATAAATTTGGATCTCGTGGAACACTGTACAAAAAAAGAAATCGAGACCATTGTCAAAGCTATAGGAATCAAAACAATTGAGACTTATTCGAGGCGAGACTTAGTACAGATGTATACCGATGGATCCTCTGACGAGACTATCCTCAAGGGCGGAGCAGGCATACACACCACCCTGACAAATACTACAAAAATGCAACAAAGCATAGGTGCAGGCAGCATCGCCTCTAACTTCACATGTGAGCTAAGGGCAATCCTTGAGGCCCTAAATAGTTATATTTCACTAAGAGACATAGACAGAGCCAGAGGGCTTGTAATCTTCTGCGACTCGAGAGCGGCCCTGCTGGCAATAAAACATGGACGCACAGGACTCACACAGGACATTCACCGACACCTGGAGACAGTTCATCAATTGGGAAAGAGCTGCACACTGCAGTGGATGCCTGCGCATGTGGGTATAGAAGGAAATGAGGCGGCCGATAAACTGGCAAAAGAGGCAAGAAACTTAAATCACAACACCTCAAAAACCATAACTCTAGATGATGCTAATGCCATCGCCAGATACAGACTCAGACAGAAACATATAGAAACTGATCACCAAATCTGCGAGATTAATGCAAATAGGAACATCACTAAGACCATTGCCAGACTGAGAACTCGACACATGGCAGGTATGAAAATTAGTGCGGATGGTACCAGAACTTATAAACTTTGCAGAAACTGCCCGAGAGAACAGCTTACTCCGGAACACATCTTCAGCTGTCCTGCAATTCAGGCGACTTTGCAAAGCATGGACGAATCCCCTTTTCAGGGAGAACTTTACAACGAAAAGATCGTGGACTTAGCTAAAGCAGTGATATCAGCGCATGGTTCAATTTGACTTCAAATGGACACGACACCAACCAACCAACCAACCAACCAACCAAGTCCATACGGCTTCCATTTTCTAGTCATACAAACCCAACTGGTTGAGATGCTGAAGCTTTTACAATTAATAATGACCTTGCACAGATTGTTCATTTACCTACCAGAATACCAGATAATTGTAAACACGGATTGCACAGATTGTTCATTTACTTATCAGAATACCAGATAATTGTAAAATTCAAGTGTGCAGCCAACACGCTTGAATTTTTTCTCACAAACAACCCTTCTAAATATATGGTCAAGGTGAGAGGTCCTCTAAGCATCTGAGATCACAACTTGTTGATGGTCTCTTCTCTAATGGAGCTTTTCTCTTGTGGTCATTCTCAGCCTCATGTTGTTTGCATTACAAGGATGCAAAATGGGATAATCTGCAAGATTTCTTTTCCTTGGTCGGATTACTATTTCAAATCTTCTGACGTCAACAAATGTTCAGATCGTGTCAGTGAAATTATTCTTGCAAGGATGAAATCCTTTATTCCACACTACACCTTAAAATCTCTTCCTTTATCTAAACCTTATTTTTCCAATAAATGCTCTATGTCTGATCAAGATAATGTTGCATGGCGCAGTTGGTTTGCATGCAAATCTCCATTTTCATTTTCTGCCTACACCAAAGCTTGGAACAATTGTAAAGCAGTTATTAATTAGCCTAAACTAGATTTTAAATAGGCTAAGAGTAGAAAACTTGCTTCTTGTCAGTCTTGGCAGCCAGGCATTTTGGTCCCTTGCCAAAGCTATTGGCTGCAACTTTTTCCCATCTCTACTCCCACCTCTGTTAACACCCGATGGTTTTATTGCCACCTCAGCTAAAGATAAAGCCAACCTGCTAGCATTCTACTTTTTTTCTAACTTGCGTATTGATGACCTTGGAAAACCACCTCCTACCATTCCAAGTACACTACATTCAATGCCTCCTGTGGTCTTCTATGAAAAGGATGTCAGAAGACTTTTGAACTGTCTTGATGCCATGAAAGCACCAGGTCCTAATAGCATTTTTTCACTTGTTTTCAAAATCTGTGCTGTGCTCCTGAGCTTACTCCTGTTCTACGTTGCCTTTTTACACTTTTTTATTGTACTGGTGTTTTTCCTTCTGCTTGGAAATTAGCTTATTAGCATTGGTAGAGGCATGCAAGAAAGAAAGCTTATACAGCATCAGCCAAAAAAAAAAAAAAGAAAAGAAAAAGAACCACCCATCCATTCATTCCAAAAGTTTTTTCAGTTCTTTCTTAAATTTATTTATGCTATCAACTTCCACAACGACAGTTGGATTTCTCAATTTGAATTAATGTCCACTCAGGTGCATAATCTGAGCAAGGGGAAGAATCCCATTAGCACTGAGCTTGCCCAAACCATTCAAGACCTTATACACCTCAATCAGATTACCTCCCAGGTGCCTAGTCTCCAGATACTGCAATTTGCAGAACATAAGCCTTTTTTGGTAAGAGCAATCCTCTGTTTCCCCACCAATGCCCTTCTCTGTACTTGTTCCAGCAGCTCAACATCCTTCCTAAAATAAGGCCTCCAGACCTGTATGCAGTACTCAACGTGTGGCCAGACCAATGCCTTATACAAAGAGATAATCACCTCCTTATCCCTGCTGGCAAAATTTCTGTATATCATTGAGAAGATCCTATGAACTGCTTTAGCAGTCTGTCTGCCACTGCTCAGAAAACTTCATATCTGACTGTACAATTATCTCCAGGTCTTTATCATTCTCCACTAACCTGAGTATAGTACTGCACAGTAAGTACATTATTTGGGGGTTACTGCTATCCATATACAGTACTTTTCATTTGACAATATTAAACTTCAGTTACCACCTCTCAGCCCATCTGCCCAACTTTTCTAGATCCCATTGCAATAGCATACTGTCATTAACAACCCTGCTAACCTTCACATTGTATGCAAACTTGGACATTAAGCCTGATATACCTTCCATCAATATCACTGATAAATACAGAAAACAATAATGGGCCCAACACCGACCCCTGGGGGACTCCTCTAATAACATTAGTCCATGAAGAGCAGCATCCCTTGATTACCACTCTCTGTCTTCTCACATTCAACCCTCCGTTTATTCATAGCAGCAAATTTTCTTTAATTCAATACTACTCTAATCTGTACAGCAGTCTTCCATGTGCAACAGTATTAAAAGCATTCCTGAAATCCAAGTATATGATATCAAAATTAATTTTTGCATCCAGTTCTTTTGTGATCACATCATAAAAGGTAAACTGCAGAATGGAAGCCTCCTCAACAATTCATGCTAAGGGAAATAGACCATAATCTGCCACACTGGTCCAGTGTGGGTTGGCAGATCGACCGTATTTAGCAGTCAGGGGCTTGAACCCCGGTCTACTGCACTCCCGCTCCTGACCACTCAGCTATGGAGGATCACGTCATAGTATCCAATCAAATTGGGCAGACAAGACTTCCTCTTAACAAACCATGCTGTGGCTGAACTATAATTGCAGTTTTGTCTAGATGATTCTGCAATGCTTTTTTAACCAATGACTTCCCTATTTTCCCTGGAACAGAAGTTAAACTAACATGTCTATAATTACTCGTGTCCAGCCAGTTCCTAAAATAAATTCTTCCCATACAATTATCACCCCATTCTTTCTAAAGTAATGGAGAAATCCAATAACTGCCACCTCCTAAACTATTTAGAAGTCTTTCATCTGATCAATTATTGCCCATATAGATTTTGTCAACTGGGGATATACTTGCTTATATTATCCATCTATGGAAGAGTTTAGTGAAAATCAAGCAGTTGCTCTTGACATTTCAAAAGCTCTTTATCGTGTTTGGCTTAAAGGTCTTCTAAATAAGCTTCCATCTTATGGTTTGTCAACTGTTTTTGTAATTGGGTATTCAGTTTTCTTTCTGACCACTTACTGTGGGTAATGGTTGATGGTTACCTGTTTTTTAATTTCTTCACTAGTGCTGGATTTCCCCAGGGTTCAGTTTTTTCCCCACTCTTTTCTTCTTGTATATTAATAACTTTCCATCGACTGGAAATCCTATCCATAGTTTTGCTGATGAGAAACCTTGCCTTGCATAAACATCTGAAACTTCTCCAATATCTATTACCAGTTCCTTTAAATGCTGATCTGCAGGTAATTCTCCTATGGGGCAAAGATAATTTCATTAATTTCAATCCATCTAAAAGACAATCATGTTTTATAAAGCTTGGAAAAAGGATTCTTCTGCTCCTATGCTTATTTTTGATGATACTCAGATTTCTAAACTAGATCACATATCTTTATTAGGGATCTCTCTCTCTTGGCACAAGCATATCACAAATATTGCTTCCTCTGAAACTGGGTTTTTTTTTTTTGCTCTCAGTGTTGGTTTTCTTCTACACTGCTCCCTCTATACAAATCTCAAATCTGTCCTACAATGGAACATTGCTCCCACATCTCATTTGGGACAGTGCTGACTTAACCTCTCTCTCGGGCTTCTAGACTCCATTCAAAGGAGGGCAGTTAGGTTAATTAATGACTCATCTGTAACAAAGTCTCTTCACTCTCTGTCTCATAGAAGTTCTGTTTCTGCTGCATGCCTTTTCTATATATACTTCCATGCACCCTGTTCTTCTGAATTGGCTTCTATAATTCCCCCTCTATCTTCCAAACCAGTCCAAACATGTGCCGCAACCCATCAGCATCCTTTAACTGTTATGCTTAGTCACAGATCAAACTCACAGAACCAACTTTTTTTCCTTCTTCCTTATTTATTCCTATAACTTCCCTCTTCTGGAATAACCCTCCTTCATATGTATTTCCCGAAAATTACAATCTACAGAAATGCAAGTGTAATGTCAACAAGTATCTTCTTTCACCTTCTCAAGTTGCTGCAATGGATAAAGGGATGATTGAGTGGGAGATGGCAGAGAGTGGTAATAAATGTACATTGCTCTACGTGGACGAATGTTATTAGTGGAGTCCCCCTGGGTTCGATGTTGGGCCCATTGTTATTTTGTGTATTTATCAATTATATTGATGAAGGTATATCAGGCTTAATGTTCAAGTTTTCAGATGATACAAAGGTTGGCAGGGTTGTTAATGACACTAAAGATAGTACACTACTGCAACAAGATCTAGAAAAGTTAGGCAGATGGGCTGAGAAGTGGCAAGTAACTGAAGTTTAACATTAACAAATTCAAAGTACTTCATATGGGTAACAGTAACCCAAGAGAAACGTACCAACTGTGTGGTACTACACTCAGGGAGGTGGAGAATTAAAAAGACCTAGGGATAATTGTGCAGTCAGATATGAAGTTCTCTGAGCAATGCAGATGGGCTGCCAGAGCAGGTCATGGAGTTTTGTCAATGATATATAGGAATTTTGCTAGCAGAGACAAGGAGGTGATTAACCCTTTGTATAAGGCAATGGTCAGGCCACACCTTGAATACTGCATACAAGTCTGGAGGCCTCATTTTAGGAAGGATGTAGAGTTGCTAGAACGAGTACAGAGAAGCACAAGAAGATTGGTGAGAGGAACAAAGGGGTGCCTTACCAAGAGAGGCTTAAATTCTGCAAGCTGCAGCATCTGGAGACTAGGCACCTGCAGGGTGATTTGATTGAGGTGTATAAGACCTTGAATAGTTTGAGCAGGCTCAATGCTAATGGGATTCTTCCAATTACTCAGAGTAAGAACCTGGGGGAGCATAGATTCAAACTGAGGAAAGACAGTTGTAGAATAGATGTGCAGGAGTTTGCCTTTAGCCAGCAGGTAGTTGATTGCTGGAACAGACTTCCATCTGTTGTTGTGCAAGTTGATAGTTTAAATAAATTTAAAGCTGAACTAGACAAACATTTGAAGTGACCAGATGGGCGAAATGGGAAGTCCCCCCCCCGGCTAATGCTGTATGAACTTGCTTTCTTGTATCAGATGCCTCAACTAATGCTAACCTCCAATCTATGCACAGTAGTAAGTACTAGAGGTTCTAATACCTTTCATCTTCGGGATTTCCATAAACAAAAAGAAAATAATAAATAATTTTTTTCTTAATCATAAAGCATGCATTCTACATTAAACTACTACAGGTTTAACAACCATCTGTATTTGCATTTATAATTTTATAAGTATGGATAACTGGAATATAATACAGCCTTAACAACTATCCGCATTTAGGATTATTATTTTGCAAGCATGAATAACTTGAATATAATTTATAATTATCTAAATAATTTTAAATTATATTGAATATGCTTATTTTATAATACAAAAATATAAAAAATATTAAAAAATAAAAATAGAGTAAACTTAATATTATGTGTTACTTATTTTCAGTGAAGAGAGAAATTACAGAACGTACCGAAAATCTCTTCTATTGCAAAAGTCCCAAGCAGATGCATGGCAAACCATTTCACGGTCATCAGGTTTTTCAAAAACTGAATATCTCCAAAATTCTGGTGGCATAGCTTTCATTCCTAGTGAGATGAAAAATTCTTCTGCCAGCTTAAACATATGCAGAGCAGTCATGTTCTAATCATGAAAAAAGTATATCACACATAGATAAATATTAATAGACATACATCGAGATAAACAAACCACCATCATAATTGCAACAGCAATTATTCCACTACAAATATATGTCAATGTAACTATAGTTGAATTCTCATTATTCGAATACCAGTTATCCAAATTTTTGATTATCTGAAATTTTTTTGCTTCTATCCCCATAATTTCATTAAAGAAACAGACATGCTGTATGTAACTGTAACAAACAAACCTACCAAATATAATATAATCATTTTGTGAAAGAGGGATGGCATGGTAATTTGCTGTTAATTAAATATGAAAGATGATACTGGCCAACTGTTGTGTAAATTTGACGAAATAGTTACATTAAAAAATACAACCACCACATTGCAGGTATGGTGATGTTATGAGATCAGATGAATTCCATCCACAGGCCTCAAAAAGCCAACAGGCTGTAACTTACTAAGACTGTAACTAAGACTAAGCTGTAACTCTAAGAGACACAAATACATACAGGATACTGTTCCAGTTGAATTAGGTCTTAGAACAGTTCCCATTAGTCTCTTAGAGATCAGTTCACATTTTTATCTCTTAAGGCCAGGTATAGCCTTTTAGCTCTCCACGCCTAAGAATGGGATTCAGCTGAATTTTGAAACATCGGCATTTAAGTTAGGTACTGTACTTGTATTGCAGTGGTTGCATATTATGCATGAAATAGAAACAAATTTACAACATAAATTTACTTGGAAATAGCACATGATATACTTTGCCCTTTGGCTAGCCATGGTTCAGGTTAGCATGTGTGCAGCTTAAGTTAGTGTGTAAAAGTAGGCTGTGGGTTTGAGTCAGCATGCAGCCACAAAAATTGCATGGCTCACTGGATTGTGAACTGTGGTGCTGAAATTTGGCAACCCTTAAAAATTCAATATGTTGCAGTCACAATAAATTTGTAAACTCTTATAGCCTTGGCAATCTAGAGAATAAATAGAAACATATTTATTCCTTCATATTTTATTAAAATCATGATTCTCTTTATTCACTCGGTCCAAAAAGCCATATATACAACATTTAGGTAATTAAAATTTCATCCTTGAAAAATAAATAACTCTTAAACAAATATTATATAAATTCCATAAAATCTTCTCCTTAAAGCATCATGTGCATTGTATAATAAAACAAATCATCATATATACATATTCACAATCTCCTAAAAGAATACATTCGATTGTAAACCTATACACCTAAAATGTAAATCTTCAAAATATATTAATTAAAACTATAAAAACAATCATATATACAACAATCATATGATATTTACATATCTCTAATCATATTTTTAATCCATACATATTTACACTCTCTTAAAAGAATATATATTCATTTACAAACCTAAAACTTAAAATTCAAGATAAATTAATTAAAATTATATTATTTAAATTCCAAACAATATTTTCATAAAAAATTTAGTGTAATTTTTATAATAAATAAAAATTACACACACTCTTTCTCTCAGTAACTCGGGAATTTTTTTTTGGCTGGTGCAGCATAAGCCTCAGGCTTCCTTATTATTATTATTATTAGCCATATGGTGCAAGGAAGCCTGAGGCTTATGTTGCACCAGCTAAAAAAAAATCCCGAGTTACCCTGAGAGAGAGAGAGAGAGAGAGAAGTAGAAAGGAATCACCAAGAAACAGAAGAATGATGATATCCAGCTCAGGGCCCTGGGTGTACCAAACCCAAACTCACCAGATGTGAGCCCCTGAGGTTAACTTGCACCATATGGGTAATAATAATAATAAAAAGCATTATGAATGAAACAAAGAAGAGTAAATTTCATCCATTTCAATCTCTTGAAATAAAAGCATTACTTCACCTGTGTAGTCATGCACAAACCTAGAGACAAAACACAAACAGCACATTAGCTATAGGTTGTTTTATAACCATTTGGCTTTTTTTTCTGCACAGAAAACTGGAAATTTGCCTTTAGCCAGCGGGTGGTTGGTTGGTTGGTGGAACAGACTTTCATCCCTTGTCGTGGAGGTTGATAGCCTAAATAAGTTTAAGGCTCAGCTGGACAGGTATTTTGAACAAACAGAGGGATGAAGTGGGAGTGGTTTTTTTTTTTTTTTTTTTTTTGGCTGATGCTGCATAAGCTTGCTTTCTTGCATCAAATGCTTCTACTAATGCTAATGGTCTACTACTACTAATAATTAGTTATATTCATGTCAGTTACATCTGAAATTTGCTATAATTTTCTTAAATTAGATTTTTTGCCTCCTTATATTTATAACTGTACACAGATTGCATTCAAAATTAATGATTAGGAAAAAAAAAAAAATATATATATATATATGCATATTAAATGTAACCTCTTAAGGGAAATGTTTAAAAAGTTATATATGATGAAGAGGTATTCTGTTGATGAAATGGTTTCAATGAAAAAAAAAAAAGTTAACAAATCAGGTATAACAAATGCATACTTTATTCAATATATTAATACAAACTTATATACAGGGTGATTCACTACCAGTGCGACAAACTTGCAGGAGGTGTAGGGGGCACAAAGACGAATCGAAATCACATAGCATTGCAGGGTACAAAATGCCTTCATCATGCGGTAGAGGACGTTGAACGGGAGGTCGCGTGAACAGCGATCCTGCTGGAAGTCAGCATTTGCCAACTGGTTCCCAAGGCAGTAGGATGGACGAGCATTCAAACGTTGAACTGGCCGACATGCACCTCGCGTATGGAGCTGCGGACTGTAGCGGGCACGCCGCTCTGCGCTTGTACCAGGAACGTTTCCCACACAGCATTGCTCCTCATCATATGATTTTAATTGTATGATGAGAAGGTTACGTGAGACTGGTACCTCTGGTACCAGACAATGATGAAATTGTGCAAAGAGTGATGACAATTTCAGTTGATTCTGAAACTGAAGAAGAAGAAAGCTGCTGCTAAAGGAACAACAAACATAATTAGTGACTGTGAAGCTGAAACTATGTTGTCAAAGTGCATTGAGTGGTTCGAGGTACAAGAAGAATCAAATGCTATGCAAGTGTTACTTTTGGGTAAAAATCGTAACATTGCCTCCCAAAAGGCTCAAGGTGTAATGAAACAAAAGAAATTGACTGACTTTTTTAGAAAAGAAATTTAATTATGTAATATTATTTTCTTTTAAATTTCTTTAATGACATAAGAACAAAGTTGTACGTATTAATATTGTTTTCTTTTAAATTTTTTATGACATTACGAGACCAATACAAGTCAAAATAGGTATGTACATAGATACCTGTACGATGATTTTTTGATGACCCAGTAAAAAATATACAATAATTAAAGTTTAATTAAATTTCATTAGGTTATGTATTATGTAGTAAAATAAACAAATTAGATGACCCGGTCTATTGTATGTATAATATTTTTAATGTAGATATTCTATTATCTGTCTATTTGATTATCCATCATGGTCTCAGTCCCGTACCCGGAGGATAATCGAAGTTCTACTGTACTTTGATATTGTTGCACATAAAAGACCACTTTACAAACTGGAGCAGTGTGCCATTAAGGGCAAGTTACTGCTATGTATAAAGGGATGGTTGAGTGGGAAAACAAGAAGAGTGGTTATCAAGGGACATGCTATTCATGGACTAAATGTTATTAGTGTAATTCCCCAGGGTTTTGTGCTGGGCCTGTTTTTTTTTTTTTTTTTTTTTTGATATTGATGAAGGTATATCAAGCTTAATGTCTAAGTTTGCAGAAGGTTGGCAGGGCTTCTAATGACAGTAATCACGTAAACTACTGCAACATAATCTAAAAAAATTAAGCAGATGGCTGAGAAATGGCAGTTCAAGTTTAACATCAACAAATACAAGGTACTGCCATATGACTAGCAGTAATCCCAGATTAACGTACCAACTATGTGGTACTACACTCAGGGTAGTGGAAAATGAAAAATACCTGGGGGTAATTGCGAAATCAGATATAAAGTTCTCTGATATTGCAGCCAGGCTACCAGGACAGGTCATGGGGATTTTGTCAATGATATACAATAATTTTGCTAGCAGGAATAAGGAGGTGATTACCCCATTGTACAAGGCAATTGTTATTCAGCATCTTTAGTACTGCATACAGGTTTGGAGTTCTCGCTTTAGGAAGAATGAGATCTGCTGGAATGGGTGCAAAAAAGGGCAATGAGATTGGTGAGAGGAACAAAAGGGTGGTCTCACCAAGAAAGGCTCCAGTTTTGCAAACTGCAGCATCTGGAAACTAGGCACTTGTGAGTGATCTGATTGAGATATTTAAGGCTTTGAATGGACTAAGCAAGCTCAGTTGACGGGATTCTTTCTCTCTCTCTTGCTCAGACTTCGCACATCAGGGGGCATAAATTCAAACTGAGGATGGATGGCTGCTGAACAGATGAGGAATTTTGCCTTCAGCCAGCAATTTTTGGCTGATGCTGTATAAGCTAGCTTTCTTGCATCATTTGCCACTTTTACTAACAACAGGAACATTGTAGCAGTATTTGAGGAGCCTATATGGCTCCTCAAATACTGCTACAATTAAAGTGCTTTCTGTTATCTCTGAAAGCATCATATTTCATATCTATCCAATGACATCACGATGAAAAACATTTTAACAGTTTATTCAAAATGTTTAATTCATTGTTAATCTACAATGGTTAATCCAAACTGCAATGAAATTTTTACTAAATATCTTCAATTAGTAATAGCCTTTCAGGCACTTCGTAAAACAGAATAGAAACACTGCAGCATTACAACTTTGAATAGTCTTTATTCTGAAACTTTTAAGCAGAAGTCACATGGAAAATCATTTAAAAGCATTTAAAAAAATGAACTTTACAATATATCAAAAATAAATAAATAGTTGTTGAAATGAATAAATTACAATAGTAGATTGAAAAAGAAATAGACTGTACCTGTTATTCAAAGTGTTTGATATCCTTAGTATTGGAATTAATTTGTTTTTAAAATAGCATCTTACACAATCTATACATCATTAATATATGGCTTAGTAACATTCCAAATATGTGCTGCAGACTATTTTCCAAGAGCATTTTTAGTTTTAATACAGCAAACAAAGCATTTTTCACATTAGCATTATTAGCATTAGCATTAGTAGAGGCATTTGATGCAAGAAAGCAAGCTTATGCAGCATCAGCCAAAAAAAAAAAAAAACAAACCACTTCCACTTCACCCCTCTGTTCGTTCAAAATACCTGTCCAGCTGAGCCTTAAACTTATTTAGGCTATCAACCTCCACCACAAGGGATGGAAGTCTGTTCCACCAACCAACCACCCGCTGGCTAAAGGCAAATTTCCGCACGTCTATCCTACATCTCTCTTTCCTCAATTTGAATTTATGCCCTCTCAGGTGATTTTTCTGAGCTAGAGGAAGAATCCCATCAGCATTGAGCATGCTTAAACCATTCAAGGCTTTATACACCTCTATCAGATCACCTCGCTGGTGCCTAGTCTCCAGACACTGTAATTTGCAAAACTTAAGCCTTTCTTCGTAAGAGCACCCCTTTGTTCCATTCACTAATCTCACTAATCTTGTTGCCCTTCTCTGTACTCGTTCCAGCAGCTCTACATCCTTCTTGAAATGAGGCCTCCAGACCTGTATACAGTACTCTAGGTGTGACCTGACCATCGCCTTATACAATGGAATAATCACCTCCTTATCCCTGCTGGAAAAATTCCTGTATATCATTGACAATACTCCATGAGCTACTCTTGCAGCCCGTCTGCACTGTCCAGAGAACTTCATATCTGCCTGCACAACCACCCCAAGTCCCTTCCATTCTCTACCACTGTCACTGTTGTACCACAGAGTTGATACGTTGCTCTGGGGTTGCTGTTTCCCATGTGTAGTACTTTACATTTGTCAATGTTAAACTTCATTTGCCACCTCTCAGCCCATCTGCTCAACCTTTTCAGATCCTGTTGCAGCAGCATAGTGTCAGTAGTGTCCTTGACAACCCTGCCAACCTTTGTATCGTCTGCAAACTTGGACATTAAGCCTGATATACCATCATCAATATCATTTATAAATACAGAAAACAATAATGGACCCAACACTGAGCCCTGAGGGACTCCACTAATAACATCAGTCCACGATGAGCAGTGTCCATTGATTACCACTCTCTGTCTTCTCCCCCTCAACCACCCCTTTATCCATAGCAGCAATTTGCCTCCAATGTCACACTGCTCCAATTTGTGCAGCAGTCTTCCATGTGCAACAGTATCAAAAGCCTTTCTAAGATCCAAGTATATAATATCAAAGTTATTCCCTGCATCCAGTTCTTTTGTGACTGCATCATAGTATCCAATCAAGTTGGTCAGGCAAGACTTCCCCTTAACAAAACCATGCTGTGTCTGAGCTATAACTGAAGTCTTGTCTAAATGATCCTGCAGTGCTTCTTTAACCAGTGCCTCCATTAATTTTCCTGGAACAGAAGTTAAGCTCACAGGTCTATAATTACTTGTGTCAGCCTTTGATCCTCCTTTATGAATTGGGGTCACATTTGCACATTTCCAGTCTATGGGTACCTCCCCTGAGTCCAAGGAAGCTCTGTACTATCTGTGAATTTTGTCCCATAAATGTTTTTTCCATGTATAGAAAAGCTCAAACTCACATGGAGCAAGGTGTACGTTAGTGAGTGGGTGTTCTAAAGCTGTTCTGCCAATGCTTAGGAGATCCTGTGCTACCTGGGTTATGAAGTCTTACATTAAACTGCAAATAGTATGAATCAGAGCTGTACTACTCAATATGTTCTACATTGATAATAATATTAGTAAAATAATAAGAGGAGTTTACCTCAATATAGTGCATAGAACACTTCCGTATGATACCCTCCAGAAATTAAAACGGAAAAAACGAAAAAAATCAACAACTTACCAGTACATTAGAGTAAAATATAAATAATTAAATAATCAATTTAACACAATACAAATCAATTTAAAACAATAAAAATTAAATTAATGCAATTAAAAGAATCTAACGAAAATATTCAAAACGATTTTCCTTCCTGAAGCTGACAATGCTTTTCGACCGTATGTCGTGATCACAGGAATGAAAATTACCGAATCGGGTTAAACCTGATACTTAAATAGAGATTATTTGTCTTCGCGCATGCGCGTAAAGGTCCACGCATCGGAGATCAAATATGGCCATCGAACATTAACAGAATTCTCGTGTAATTTAATTTCAATGGTTTCTGCAATTAATAGTCGCATATAATTACGTTGAACGTTAAGTATTTTGGCCTCGTTAAATAAAAAAGTATGTTTTTCGTTAATGGCATGAAAGGCTAATTCTGACGCTGCTGAACGAGAAGCACAAACTGAGGCTTCATGTTGATTTACACGAATATTAAGAGAAAAACGGGTCGCACCTTGATAAGACGAGTCACAATCACTGCAAGAAATGTTGTATACCAGATCATTAATTTGTGTTGCGAACGCTGAAAGAACTGAGCAATTGTTCAGTATAGTGTGTAACTTCCATATTGGCCTAGCTACAATTTTAAATTTGGTATCTTTAAAGAATCTGTTAAGCTGTTTGTGCCACTGTTCAACATATGGGACAGAAATAAAGTATTTTTTGTTATTACTATTGTTGATTGGTGTAGTATTTTGTATCCTATCCTTAGCTTGTACCCTAATTCGGTTTATTGTGGTAATGGAATAACCCCTGTTTAAGAATCTGCTAGTTAATATTTGTATTTCTGAGTCCAAAGCAGAATCCGTCGTTGAATATTTATAGGCATTAAGAAATTGATTAAAGATAATCGATCTTTTGTAGGTGAACAGGTGATAGCTATTATAATGTAGAAGCATACTGGTGTTTGTAGGTTTTTGATAGATGCTAAATCGTATTTTATTCGAGTCCCGGGTAAGCATGAAATTTAGAAAGTTTAATGACTTTGTATCCGTATCCTCCCTTTCCAATGTAAATTTGAGCCTAGAATGAATATTATTAAACGAATGTAAAATGTCTTGGATAGTATTACTATCGGTAATAACTAGAACATCGTCTAAATACCTCTCATAGTATGTGATACGGGTTCGAAAAGGTGTCAAATGTATCTGCTCAATCATTGAGAGATAGATCTTTGACATTAAGCCATTCAGGCTCAAACCCATTGGTAATCCAAAAATTTGTTTGTACACCTTGTCTTGAAAGGTGATGTAGTTAGCCTCAACTAACAGTTTAATTAAGTGAAAAATTTTCTTAATAGGTAGCTTCGTATAATTAATCGGTGTCGAGTTTTTATTTAACATATCCCAAATAATATCTAATGTGTATTCAACGTTTACATTCGTATATAATGAGGTAACATCTAGTGAGAATAAATTGTCATTGTCGCCGAGTCTACAGTCTTTAAGCTTATTAAATAATGTATCGTAGTTCTTAATCCCAAATTGTATTACCTGTCTAAAGGGTTTTATAATGTTATATACATGTGTGGCTAAGGATGAAAATGCCGAGTTCCTGTAGGAAACAATAGGTTGAATAGGAAACCCAGTCTTGTGTAATTTTACCTGACCGGAAAGTGCAGGAATATTGTATTCTGGACTTCAATTCCTTTAATGAACCATAGTAATGTAGACGTTTTTTTGATACGTGGTTAGCGTTTTATTGTATTGATTGACCAAATTGGTAAACAGTGCCGGGTCTACTTCACGATAAGTGGAGGTATCTGACACAACTGAATCTAACTTATTAATATAATCACGTTTATCTAGTATTACCACTGTATCTCCTTTATCTGCCCTCTGTATAATAATGTCCTTATTTCCCCGAAGGTCTCGTAAAGCTGAACTGTCATGTGTATTCAATTTAGGAAGTCGCGTTTCTTTTATGTTATTCACTACTTGGTTAACTTGTTGAATAAATACATCTTTTTGTGGAACATTACGGTGTCCAAATTCAATATCAATTACGCATTGTTTTTTAGGCAGTTTTCAAGCTAAAAGTAAAGTGCAGCCATTATCAACCCACTGCAGGATGGAAGCCTCCTCAACAATTCATGTTGAGGGAAATGGACCATAATCTGCCACGCTGGTCCAGTGCGGGTTGGCAGATCGACCGTATTCAGCAGTCAGGGGCTTGAACCCCGGTCTACGCAAAGAGCGTGTGCTATTGCACTCCCGCTCCTGCCCACTCGGCTACGGAGGCCTTCAAAGGTGGTAAATTATAATTTAGTCCTTTGGATAAAAGCGAAATCTGGTCCTGCGATAGTGTACACGAGGAAAGATTTGTAACCTGTTGATATGTCGGTTTGTTGGATACTGGGTGAGGGGGTGTTCGTGAACTAGCTGACATTCTGTGGTAGCACGTTGTGTGTCTGTGGGGGGGGGGGGGATGTCACCCAACTCGTATGAACTTGGTCGCAAGCCCGCGACAATGTGTTAGAATTCGCACGAACGTGTCTTGACTTATCCGATAATGCTTACAACTTATTAACATGTCTGTTTTTTATTTCTGAGGCCTGTGCTTCCCGTCACAAATCTATGGAGGTCTTCAATACAGACCAATCGTTCGGATGTAGATAATTTTTTAATTTATCGCGAAGCTTCCTAACCTGAGAAAGGTATTTGTATTTTTGCTTATTCGAATATCGAGATTTTAAGGCAAGCTTAACAATATTACGCAATGTCGCCAGTGTTAGTTGTTTTATGCCTGAAATTTTTTGATTTAAATTCACCCTGGCAAACTTCGGAACGATGTTGTTTTGAAGGCAATATTTTAGAAAAGAAATATGGTAACTTTGGGCCGAGTACCTTAGTTTAGAAAAGAAATATGGTAACTTTGGGCCAAGTACCTTAGCGTAGATTTAATGTAATTTTGTACCAAGCCATTCAAAAAATCTCCCATAGTTGTGTGTATCGATTGTTTACTGCTGGAGAGACAGGAAGGGAATGAAATAGTCAATAAGAGTTTTAAAAATAATTAGATAATATGAATCAGAGCTGTACTACTCAATATGTTCTATGTTTGATAATAATATTAGTAAAATAATAAGAGGAGTTTACCTCAATATAGCTGACATATACCTCAATACCTTAATTATTTATATTTTACTCTAATGTACCGGTAAGTTGTCGATTTTTTCGTTTTTTCCGTTTTAATTTTGGGAGGGTATCATACGGAAGTGTTCTACGCACTATATTGAGGTAAACTCCTCTTATTATTTTACTAATATTAAACTGCAAAATAAATCACTGTTTTCTTCCTCACTTCAGGGTTTTTTTTTTTCTGAAAACAGCCTTACCTAAATGCACTTGCAATATATTTGCATAATAAGAACCATTTACAAGGACAAAGTGCTGCAAATTATTCCTTTAGTATCAAGAAAGGGAACTGATATAATCTTTTGGCCCAGAGACTAAGCAGCATGAACTGCTTATGGTGTCATGGTTTGTCACAACAATTAAGGAACAAGAAATACAGAATTTGTTCCAACTGTGTCACTAATCAATAACAAATATTAACTTGCTTTTGTTTTTGCTCATCAGTAAATTTATGAGAAATCCATTCAATGCAAGGCTGAGGGATAAATCTACTAAATAGTAATTACTGTGTTGTTACTATTTATTAGTTTTCCATTGGTGCTGACAATAGAAACAGAATAAGGGGATATAAAAATTTAAATTTTAGAATGCACTAGAAAATTAGACCTCAAAGTTCACCTCCAGGTATCATGTAGAGAGTCTGACAAGGTTCATGGTTTCTAGAAATGGAGTGTTATTTTTTAGGAACAAGAAAATGGGATTGACTGAGAGTTTTTATTTAATTCTCATCAAAAATTACTGAAATAAAAATTGCAATTTTTTTACTTTCATTAATGGAAAAAAGAAAAGAGGGAAAAAAATTTTAGATATGATATACCATACTTTCCATAGTGGATGTCACATCAAAGGATGGCTTTTCAGGAAAGGGCTGAAGATCTTTTCCAAGACTTTCCCATGACTGTGCCCAGATGTTGCCTATTAGCAAATTAAGTAATTGTATTAAAAATAATACATTTATGTTGATAATGTAAAAAAAAAAAAAAAAAAAGGCACCATTATCTTAAATTTTATATCTGCTAGACTACATTATTTATATTATTTACTATATAATTATTTTCTAATAAAATAAGACTATATTTTCTAATGTAACATTAGAAAGAATATAACATAAAAAAATTATTCTCTAACAACCAAGAATTTAATGAGATGAATGGTTTGTTTGTTTGTTATTTGGTTTTTAGGAGCATTAGCAACTAAGGCCATATTGCTCCGGGATATGCGGTGGTCATTCCCTGACCTTTCCGCATCCGCCGTATTTGGTGGTGATGGGGTCGAACCCCGGTCTAATCAAGAAGCGTGTGCTACACACTGCTGCTCCTTCCCACCTGGCTACGGAGGCGCCTGTGATGAATGGAACTGTTTTACATCTTTTAACATTTTTTTTTTTAATTTGGGTGTTAATTTTGTAGTTGAGATTCTTAAAACTGCTTGTAAATGTTCATCGGTGATGCTTGATTGTAAAGAATTTTTATTTAGATTCATGATGGAAAATGTTTGTTCACATATGTAGGTTTGTTCACAAAAATAACCAACATTTTTCGGGCAAAATCTTTAAGTTCGTCGAATTTGTCCGAATTAAGAGTATTGTAAAATTTACAGATTTCCTCACAACGGTGCAATTCCCTTAAATCGGTATCACACTGCAGATCTATAATCTGAAGCTGTAGTTCACTCGGTGCACTATCAATTTCTATTGAAAATGGGTCCTGCACTATTACCAAACTTGTCTCAATTTTTCGGAAGTCGCCAAATCTTCGTGAAAATCGTTGATAATTTCACAATATTTTTCAAATTTATTTTCTGGAATCTTTAGCAACTTCATGGTTGGAAAGTGGTCTTCCTTGTTAATTAATAAATGTCAAAGGAACAACTGGAGTTTTAATTTAAATCCATTCAAATTTTTTACTATATCATGGGCGTATAAATTTTTCCCTTGTAGCATAGTGGTGTTGAAAGTATTTAAGTGTGTCACGATGTCCAGGGTAAACGCAAAATCACAAATCCAGTTATTATCAGTTAATTTGGGAAATTCCATAATATTTTTCAGTTTTAAAAATAGAATGATGTCATCTTTAAGATCCCATATTCGCCGAAGAACTTTTCCTAAGCTAAGCCATCGAATTTGGCTATGATGAGGAATGTGTGTACTCGGATTCAATACTCGGATTCAGAAGAAAATTAACGAATTGCCTGTGTTTCTGGCCCCTCGATTGTATTAAATTTACTAGTTTAATAATACAAGATGTGACACGTTCAACTTTTAACACATTTTTACATAATACTTGTCGATGTATAATACAATGAATTGTAATTAAATTATAAATCAGGATAATTTTCACAAATTTTATCCCGAATTTTCTTTAACGCTCCAACATTTTTACCTGTCAAACTTGGTGCACCGTCAGTTGTTACGCTTACCATTTTGTTCCATTGTAAATTATATCTTCTTAAGCATTTTTCAACTTTTTCAAATATATCAGCTCCCGTCGTTTAGTCTTTAAGAGATTCCATTGAAAGAAGCTCTTCAATAATTTCAAAATTAGAGGTACATCCACGTAAGAAAATTAATAACTGCGCGGTATTCTTTTGGTCGTTACTTTCGTCGAGAGCTATTGAGTACCATGTTATGGATTCTAATACTGATAATAACTGTTCATTCAAATTTGTATCGATACATTCAATTCTTCTTACTACGGTTCGCTGAGATAAACTTATATTCTCAAATTTGTGTTTATGTCAGGACATACAAAAAATAATAAATTTTCTGTTTATACCCCGGCATGACAACCAAGTCAGTAGAGTTTAGAATAAATCGTCAATACAAATATTATTGTATTTAGTAGTCACGGGCATGAACTCCGGTCCACTCAAGGAACGCGTGCTATGCACTCTCGCTCCTGACCACTGGGCTACGTCAAGCCCCCAATAAAAATAAATTGTTTATACTACGGGACGACGAAACGGTCAGAGGAGTTCACAAGATAGAGAGAATACAAGAAACAGCACCGTATTCAGCAGTCACGGGCTTGAACCCCAGTCACTCAAGGCACGTGTACTTATGCACCCGCACGCCTGACCACTAGGATAATTCCACAAGCTTCAGTCATACATTCTTTATTATGGTCTCCATCACAAAAGGCTTGTTGCTTTTTGCAATTATATGAGAAATAACAAAACTTGCCTCTACAGTAGCTTCTTGTTCCTTAGTTACCCGCATAAATACATTTTGTTGTCTAGATAAATTTTGAATCAATCCATCAGCAGGTTTCTTTCTTGCTTCCGAAGTTAAATTGGCACCATATTCGGAATCTTTAGTAGTGAAATGTCTTTTAATATTGTACTCTTTCAACACTGAGGACACTCTCCCGGCAGATGAGACAAATAGTTTCGTTATTTATGTTAGCAAAAAAATATTTTGTGTTCTACTCTTCATTGAAGGCATGATGCTCTTGTTGAATTTTTCGTTTATTATTCATTTTTAAAAGGGCGTAAATATTATTTTTATCGCTACTGGTACCAAGATGATAACCGATGATAACGCAAAAAAACTAACTGCAGGATGACCGTCAGAGAAAACAGATTGGAACTGCGGCTGGTCAGCAGTCCTATCCCGCGGGCCTTAGTTTGCCCGGGTCTGATATAGGGGAAACTCCGCCACCGCAGCAAAGCCATTTTCGTCATCATCGGTTACCGTAGTTTCATGCGGTTAGTTTATAATCACAAATTATACCATTATAAAAGCGCCCATTGATTCGTTCTGGTTCGCGCACAATTTCAAATTCTATCTGAATTTGAACAATAGACAGATGATAAAACAATTTATGAGTCAACAAATTCTATAATGTATTACACATACAGATTTATTTTTCAAAAAGGTGTCGCAAAAGGCATAAAATAAGTAAACTTTTTTCGAAAATACAATTAAAGCTCGAGGGCCGCACCCGCGGGCCTTAGTTTGCCCGGGTCTGCTTTAAAACATACCAAGTTTTATAGTTTATTATAAGAAGTTTTTGTTACATTCATTATCATGAGTGTGATTTATTGAACAGAAATACTACTTCTTGGATATTACTGTATAGTATGTATTTCTATTTAAAAACAAATTCTATATCCAATTACTTTTTAGGAAGTTATTCGTTTAATATTTCTCAAGTGTTTTACTTATTAGAATTAATCACTTAACAGTTAAGTTTTTTCAAGAAAATGTTCCAAAAACTGTCACTTTTTTTTTTTGTCTACTTTCGAAATACCAGTTGGCTTATTTGATTGTTATTTGTCATGTGTGTGTGTGTGTGTGTGTGTGTTCCCCAACCCTACTCATTTGTAGTCCAATCAAAATTAAATTTATTACACACATAATCACCCCACCATTGGTGGACCAAGCATCCCACTAAGGTGTTTGAGGAATTAATTTTATCCAACATTTCATTTAAGTATCACTTGTTTATAACTATTTTGTTTTCAGCTGATCCAATCCAAATTTACAATACTTTGGGGGGGGGGGTAAAATGCATTCCAAGGGCAGTATTTCTATTTTGATCTGCCATCCTGAAACAACATGGTCACCACTCAAGATAGAATTTCAATTTATTTGAAGCTCTTCTGTTTAAAATCCCATTGAAATAAAATTTACAACACTTGATTTTCAATACAAAGTTGTCTAGTTGCACTAAAATCATCTTTATTATCACCTTCTAAACTATTAGTATCAAATAAATTATGAGATTGACATTAGTGTGAATATTAAAATTTGCTGGTGCAGCTAAAGCACACAGCTTCCTTGCACCAGATAGGTAGTGCTGTTTTCAATTTCTGAATTTATGTTGGTCTGCCAGTTTTTGTTACAAAAATCAATGTAATATAAAAGTAACTATGATACCTATTCCAACTTTCAGAAGAAAAGTTAAAGGTGGGTTTTTATATTTGGAAATAATAAAATGACAAAAATAATTAATAATATTTTTGTGATTTTTTAATTATGAAAATTTTATTTGTTTTATTTTTGACAATAAGCCTGCTCTAATATTCAGCTATAAATTAAAACTGGAAAAAAAAAAAAAATTACAATTAAAAGCATTTTTGTGCACTTTTTTAATTTTAAAAATTTCCAAATTCCTAAAAAAAAAAAAAAAAAACCTCAGTCAGGAAAAGATTAAAAAAAATTACTTTTTATGAGCTTAAAGTTTACAACCCTGATTTCTGTTTGTAGGGTACCCCAATTGCTTCTCTCATATGTGCACAGCAGTATTTGGAAAGCATGTTCCAACTCTACTTGACTTCAACACCATTTTACTAAGCAAAAATTATCCTTGTATAAATCTCTTTATATTACTGAAATCACACACATTTGGAATTAAGCTTATACAGCATCAGCCAAAAAAAAAAAAAAAAAAAAAAAAAAACCACCCCTTCCCATTTCGTCCATTCATTTTCTCCAAATGTTTGTCTAGTTCCGCCTTGAATTTATTTAATTTGTCCACTTCTATGACAGATGAAAGTTTGTTCCAGAAATGAACCACCCGCTGGCTAAAGGCAAATTTCTGCACGTTTATTCTACTACAACTGTCTTTCCTCAATTTGAATTTATGTCCCCTCGGGCAATTAATCTGGGAAAGACTACATTATTTATAAGAGGAAGAATTCCATCAGCATTGAGCTTGCTCAAACCATTCAAGGCCTTATACACCTCAATCAGATCACTTTGCAGGTGCCTAGTCTCCAGACAGTGTAATTTACAAAACTTAAGCCTTTCTTCACAAGAGCAAGGCTTTTTCCATTCACTAATCTTGTTGCTCTTCTCTATACTTGTTCCAACAGCTCTACATCCTTCCTAAAATGAGCCCTCCAGACCTGTATACAGTATTCAATGTGTGGCCTGACCATTGCCTTATGCAAGGGGATAGTCACTCTTATCCCTGCTAGAAAAATTTCTGTTTATCATTGACAAGACACCATGAGCTACTCTTGCAGACTGCATGTGCACTGCTCTGAAAACTTCATAGCTGACTGCACAGTTACCTCCAGGTCCTTTTTATTCTCTACCATCCTGAGTGTAGTGGCACACAGTTTATATGTTACTCTGGGGTTACTGCTACCCATATGCAGTACTTTACATTTGTCAATGTTAAACTTCAGTTGCCACCTCTCAAGCTCATCTGCTCAGCTTCTCTAGATCCTGTTGCAGTAGCATACTGTCATTAACAACCCTGCCAACCTTCGAATCGTCTGCAAACTTGGACGTTAAGCCTGATATACCTTCATTAATATCATTAATAAATACAGAAAACAACAATGGACCCAATACTGAACCCTGGGGGACTCCACTAATCACATTAGTCCATGAAGAGCAGTGTCCATTGACTACCACTCTCTGTCCTCTCCCACTCAACCATCCTTTTATATCCATAGTAGCAATTTGCACCCAATGCCACACTACTCCAAATTGTACAGCAGTCTTTTATGTGCAACAGTATCAAAAGCCTTCAAGTATATGATATCAAAATTATTCTTTGCATCCAGTTCCTTTGTGACCTCATCATAGTATCCAATCAAATTGGTCAGACAAGACTTTCCCTTAACAAATCCATGCTGTGTCTGAACTATAAGTAAAATCTTGTCAAGATGATCCTGCAGTGCTTCTATGACCATGCCTCCATTAATTTCCCTAATACAGAAGTTAAACTAACAGTAAATGTTCCTCATGTTTGCAATCTATGACTTTCTGAAAAGGTTGGCAGCATGACTGAAGAAATTCCATGCTGCTTTTTCATGAGCATTGAGGATGTTGTGAAAAGAATGTCTTTCAATTAACATTTTACCCTTCACAGTAGTTTTATCTTTAATAAATCTCAAATCAATACACCATGATCACTGCCACCTAGTGGTTCCTTCATCTGAAGATTCTTAATGTGTGAAGAGTCACTACTGATAATCATACCAAGAATATTGATATTGCCTTCTCTTGTTGCCTCTCTGATGTCCATTTAGAAAAGTCTAGGGTTGAATTTGAAAGTGTCTGCAATTCTGCCCAGACACGATAGGAGCGAGTAAATGATGAGAGCCTTGTTGATCAATTTGGCCCTGGAAAGATTGTGCAGGGCTCAAGGGGTAGAATTTTTTTCAGCCTGGACTGTACTTGTTAACAGGAGAGACTGCTTCTACAGGGATGGGATACACTTAAATAGAAAGGGTGCAAGAATATTTGCTGATGCTATCAAGGCAGTGTTAAGTGGGTCGGAAAACTGCTAGATTGGGGGATACAAGGACTAATAGATTAACAGTAGCCACTGGCAGAGGTGAAAGAGATTCTTGCACTGCTTCTATTGGAATGAGCAGAAGCCTGAAAAACAAGTTGCAGAATATTTCAGAGACTGCTGGGAGCCACTGCAGTACAAGTAAACATGGGTTGTGTTAGGGTAGCTAGGAATAGAAACTGGTGCATGTATACTTGCGTGTACACCAATGCTAGGAGTTTAGTAAATAAATTTGATGAATTTGAGGTATTTTGTTCAAAATATCAAAGGCAGATATTGTTGGGATTTCATAGACGTGGTGTCACACAGATATAAGGAATGCAGAACTGGAATTTGGGGAGTACAATGTCTACAGAAAGGATAGACAGGTTAGGAAGGGAGGAGGGGTTATGCTATTAGTTAAGAAACACATAAAATCCAAGGAAGTGAAGCCAGTCGACATCGCTGGACAGTGCAGTGTCGAGTCAGTTTGGTGTGACATAAGCATTGGGAGATCACAATTGAGAGTAGGAGTGTGCTATAGGCCTAATGACTCTGATGAGTATAATAAGAAACTGTACAGGGAAATAGAGTGGGCCAGTAAATCAGAGAGTCTTATAATGGGAGATTTTAATTTCCCAGATATTGACCGGAATTTGGGGGCTGGTCACTCACACACTAGGAAGGCTTTTGTGGATTTATTCGATGATTGTTTTCTACATCAGCATGTTCGGGAGGCAACTAGAGGGTGTAATACTCTTGATTTGATTATCAGTAGTGATTCTTCATGCATTAAGAATCTGCAGATAAATGAACCACTAGGTGGCAGTGATCACAGTGTGCTGAAGTGGGATTTACTCAAAGAGGTAACTACCATTAGGGGTAAAGGGAAGGGTTATTGCTTTCGTAAAGGTGACTACGATGGACTGAGACAGTATTTAAATTCTATACAGTGGGACCAACTGATGATGTTACCAACAGCAAATTCAAAATGAGAAGCATTCAAAGAACTTATCTTGGAAGCTACTAGGCTTTACATACCAACTAAGAAATACTGGTCAAGATTTAGGCCTAAATGGATGTCAGATGAACTAATGAGACATATGGCAGAGAAGAAAAATGCATGGGATACATACAAATTAACACGTGACACAGAAGCCTGTGATAGATACAAGTTGATCTGTAACCAAGTTACAAAGGAGGTTAGGTAGGCGAAGGCAGATTACGAGAAATCTTTGGCAAGGGATGCAAAGAAAAACAGCAAAGAGTTCTTTACTTATGTAAACTCTAGAAGGAAGGGGATGAATCAGATTGGTCCACTTGATATCGATGGGTCAACTGTTGATGATCCTGCTCAGGTAGCTAACAAACTAAATGAATATTTTGCATCGACATTCACACATGAGGAGTTATTCACCGAGGGGAATGCCAGAGGTGTATTCAACCCTGGCAGTAAGATAGAGATTCTTGTAAAAACTGAGAGTAAAGTGGAGGAGAAATTAATGAAGATAAGCACAAGAAAGGCACCTGGGGTGGATGGGATCTATCCAGTTATATTAAAGGAGGCAGCAAAGGAAGTAAGCAAACCCTTAGCCATAATTATGAGAGATTCCTTGGACTCGGGGGAGGTACCCATAAACTGGAGATGTGCAAATGTGACCCCAATTCAGAAAGGAGGATCAAAGGCTGACAAGTAATTATAGACCTCTGAGTTTAACTTCTGTTCCAGGAAAATTAATGGAGCCACTGGTTAAAGAAGCACTGCAGGATCATCTAGACAAGACTTCAGTTATAGCTCGGACACAGCATGGTTTTGTTAAGGGGAAGTCTTGCCTGACCAATTTGATTGGATACTAAGATGCAGTCACAAAAGAACTGCAGGGAATAACTTTGATATTATATACTTGGATCTTAGAAAGGCTTTTGATACTGTTGCACAAATTGGAGCAGTGTGGCATTGGAGGCAAATTGCTGCTATGGATAAAGGGGTGGTTGAGGGGGAGAAGACAGAGAGTGGTAATCAATGGACACTGCTCATCGTGGACTAATGTTATTAGTGGAGTCCCTCAGGGTTCAGTGTTGGGTCCATTATTATTTTCTGTATTTATAAATGATATTGATGATGGTATATCAAGCGTAATGTCCAAGTTTGCAGACGATACGAAGGTTGGCAGGGTTGTCAAGGACACTACTGACACTATGCTGTTGCAACAGGATCTGGAAAGGTTGAGCAGATGGGCTGAGAGGTGGCAAATGAAGTTTAACATTGACAAATGTAAAGTACTACATATGGGAAACAGCAACCCCAGAGCAACGTATCAACTGTGTGGTACTACACTGACAGTGGTAGAGAATGAAAGGGACCTGGGGGTGGTTATGCAGGCAGATATGAAGTTCTCTGAGCAGTGCAGACGGGCTGCAAGAGTAGCTCATGGTGTATTGTCAGTGATATATAGAAATTTTTCTAGCAGGGATAAGGAGGTGATTATTCCCTTGTATAAGGCAATGGTCAGGCCACACCTAGAGTACTGTATACAGGTCTGGAGGCCTCGTTTCAAGAAGGATGTAGAGCTGCTGGAACGAGTACAAAGAAGGGCAACAAGATTAGTGAATGGAACAAAGGGGTGCTCTTACGAAGAAAGGCTTAAGTTTTACAAATTACAGTGTCTGGAGACTAGGCACCAGCGAGGTGATCTGATAGAGGTGTATAAAGTCTTGAATGGTTTGAGCATGCTCAATGCTGATGGGATTCTTCCTCTTGCCCAGAATAATCACCTGAGAGGGCATAAATTCAAATTGAGGAAAGACAGATGTAGGATAGACGTGCGGAAATTTGCCTTTAGCCCAGTGGGTAGTTAGTGGGTGGAACAGACTTCCATCCCTTGTCGTGGAAGTTGATAGCCTAAATAAGTTTAAGGCTCAGCTGGACAGGTATTTTGAACGAACAGTGGGGTGAAGTGGAAGTGGTTTTTTTTTTTTTTTTGTTTGGCTGATGCTGCATAAGCTTGCTTTCTTGCATCAAATGCCTCTACTAATGCTAAAGTCACGTAGTGTAATCCAGAAAGGTTTTGCTGCTATGTCCGTGACCAACCCATAAGTTCTAGTCAATATCTGGAAAGTTAAAAATCCCCTATTATAAGATATTCTTATTTACTGGCCCACTCTATTAACATACTCCAAATCTTTGTTTTCCCACTGTTACACCAAACTGACTCAACATTACTGGCCACCCATGCCAACTGAGTTCACTGCATTAAATTCTATGTGCTTCTTAACCGAGAGCATACCTCCTTTACTTCCTCTATGTTCTTTCCATATGTATTGTGTTCTCATCAAATTCCGCATCCCCTGTGTCTGGGCAGCACCACGTTCCTACAATATTTTTATTTGATAATTTACCAATATTTCAAATTCTTTAAATTTATTTATTACACTCCTCACTTTAGCATAAGAGCAAGCAAGAGTGCATCTGTTTTTGCTCTTAATAAGCCTTACACAGTCCATATATATGCTTGCTCCATGAAGTGGAGCAATATGGCCCCTAGTTGCTAATGCTCCTAAAAACTAAATAACAAACAGCTCCATGAAGATAAGCAGCAGACCTTGTAATCCCAAAACCTTGCTTTACAGGTTATGGCATGTCCCAATTCTTGGGACTTCTAAGCAGTGCAAGAATCAATTTCATCTCTGCTTGCAGTTGCTGTTAAACTGTCAATCTGTGTATCCAAGCTAGCAGTTTCTGGCACACCTAACACTGCCCCAAAGGCATTGGAAAATATTCTTGCATCCCTTATTTAAGTGTATTCCATCACTGAAAAAAAAAAAAAAAAAGTCTCCACTGTTGTCAGGAAAACTCTATTGTCAAAGATATGGAAAATATATTATGTTAAAATGATAAGGTGGAAGAGGACCAGGGTTTGTCTGGGCCTTCCTCCTTATCAGAAGTCTTTGGCTAAGAATGCAAAGAAAAGCAGCAAAGAATCATTTGCTTATGTTAATGCTGGAAGGAAAGGGAAGAAAAGGAATGGCACAACTAATGATGATCCTATTCAGGTTACTGACAAACTGAAAAAAATATTTTACAAATACATTACCTGCCAAGAAGTTTTTGGGAATGAAAATACTAGAAGTACATCAAGTTATGATTGGGAGCTAAATGTTTTTGTGGCAACTGAAAAGAAAAAAGAAGAGAATTTGTTGAAGATAACAGTAAATAAGGCACCTGGGGCTGCCTTATTTAACATAATTGGGATCTACACAATTAAAAGAAGCAGACAAAAAGGTAAGTAAAAACCCTTGGGAATAATTATGAGAACATTCTTGGATAAAGGAGAGGTTCCTGTAGATTGGATGTTCTGCAAATATGTCTCCTATTCAAAAAGGGGGATCAAAAGGTGAAGTAATTACAGACCTGTAAGCCTTATTTCTATTCCAGGGGGAACTAATGGAGTCAGTGGTTAAGAATTAATGCTGTTATATGGAAATCACAGCATGAATTTTTTTAACCTTGTTTTACCAATATCTTCTTAGATTTCATGGTCCATTCTCCCATTCCCCCTTTATTCATCTTTCTTCTATCCCATTTTAGTTTAGTCTGAATGCTTATGTCCATCACTCAGATTGTTCACTATGTTTTAATTTATTCTATTATTTGGTTTATATTAGTAATATAATTGATTTATTTATTTAAGTTCAATTTCTGTTTATTATTATTTATTAATTTTGAGTTGTATATTTGCATGTGTTTTGGATTCATCGATTGCAGGAATTGGCATTGAAATTTGCATTTTGTTTTTTATATTTCCTTATTTATTCCACAGAGGCCATAGCATATTTTGTTTAGTTGGTTCACTGATATTTGGCTGGGATAGTGATCAGTGATTGAAATACAACCCCTTTTTGAAGTTCACAAGTGCTGGTGTCCTTGAAAAGGTAGTGATTTATGGGCTCTTTGTATCTTTATTTTTTTGTAGTATTTTTGTGTTATTAGTTTAGTAACACTTGTTGATGTGTAGGCATGTGTCTCTTTGAGCAAAGAGCCATCTGTTCACTCCTCTGAGGGAGAGTATTGCTTTTGTCCTTCGGTCCTTCTCTTTTATATTCTTAATCTTATTTTTTATATTTATTTTGTTTTATTAAATTAATTAATTTATTTTTATTATGATATAGGGGTGGTTAGGTTCATAGAAGCAGAACAGCACTTTGCCTTACCTATAACCTTATTAATAGCATTAATTAATTTGCTGTACTTAATTTGTGTAAGTCATTTCCAGCCGCTCATCATCAGAATTCATCTACTCTTTAATAGTAGTAAGTGTCCAAAACAGGAAGGTTATTGGCTAGTTCTAAAAGCATTTCCTCACCTCTTTCATCTTCACTTTACCATCTCATTCTTGTTAGCTTCATTTTGGGAGCATAAAATATTTTTCCATGATTTAATAAGAGTAGATGTTTTAACAACATACTATACTTCTGCCAACCAGTAAATAACACCCTTAATGTTTATTTTTTTAAGATTCTCAACAACACTGATCCCTGTTTCAAGAGACATCACCTACAGTTGCATTTCAAAGTCTCTAAAACACCTTGATCAAGAGGTGGAAGGGATGTCACATTAGGTGGCAAAAACAGAGCTCTGATATCACCAAATACTAGTTCACTTTTGTCTGGATGGGATGGAGCATTGTCTAAAATTCAAAAAGTGCTTTATGGGAAATTTTCTTTTCGTTCAAATATTTTTTTGCCCTAGGAACAAATACTTCTTGACACCCTGACATCTCCAAGCATTTTTTGATTTGTGTAGCTAGCAGGCAAACATTTTACATTTTTTAAAGTTTGGGGGGGTCTTTGACTTTCCAATGAGAGTCAGTTTAAGCTTATGGCTCCCTGATGAATTTGAACATGCCAGTACTGTCATTCTCTCCTTCGTTTATAACCAGGAGCTGATTTTTCTTTTCTAGCTGAAAGTGTTTTGGATGGGAGCATTTTATAATTCAGGACCATTTTGTTACAACTATAAATTTGATCCAAATTCAAATTTACTTCTTGAATAATTTTTGCTAATTTAGCAGTAAATGTTTCTATTTCTTCATTACTAGCTGGTAATTTTTCCCCAGTGATGTTCAGACTTCTAACTTTAAATCTTTTTTCCCAACAATCCAACCAACCAATACTTGTAAATTGTTCAACAATCCAACCAACCAGTAAATTGTTCTTTCCCTTCATTAAAATGTTTATGAAATTCTAAGGCCTTAACCTGTAAAATCAGGTCCAGAAATCAAGCTTCCTTTGTCTCTCATCTGTGTGAACCACAAAAAAAAGAGCTTCAGAAGTTTGTCCAAATTCTCTTTTCTTCATTGTTTTTCTATTCAAATTTTCACTATCACATACAGATGCTCTTTATGAACACCATTTTTCAATTTTGCTCCCTTTCTCCTCCAGTCCCCTACAGTCATTTCACCAACACTTAAGTCACTAACCACTTTTTTTTTATTGTTTCTCCTTGATCCAAGAATTTGATTGCATTCAACTTCATATCTAAATACACAACAACATGCTTCCATTTTCCACTCATAGTGCTTACTCTAACCCTAATAACATAGATGTAACATGACAAATACAAAAATTAGACAGTAAAATTTTTAAATCATTAAATCTCTTTTCATTAAATCTTTAAAATTAGAGAGTAAAAAGTCATGAAATCAACAAATGTAAAAGATCAGCATGGCTCAACAGTCAACTGGTGTGAGTTCCCAGTCTGTATTGAACTACATCTTGTCTTTGGTGACAAAGAACTGTATATACAAATTTTCAACAATTCACCTTGGATAATGCGGAACCTTGATTAAACGAGTCTTGGTTAATTGGGACTCTACTGTATGTCGAAATGTTCCCACATCTGGTTCATTAGCAACTGTGTCGAAATAACTTACCATGTTAGTTAAACATTATTTTCCCTTAACAAAACCATGTTGTGTGTCCTTCAGAATGCCATTTCTATCTAAATGTTCCTGGATTGCACTCTTCATCATTTCCTCTAAAGATTTTCTCTACCACTGAAATCAGACTAATCAGTCTGTGGCTACCCACTTCACTCTTAGAACTGCCTTTATGTATTATCGATACAATGGTACTTCTCCAATCAAAAAGAAATCTCACCCGAGTCCAAAGATGCCTTCATAATTAACCTTTTAATGGTTCAATACACACTCTGGCTGCCTCCCTCAAAATTACTGTGTATATGCCTTACATGCCTTTAGGCTCGAACGTTTTTCTAATAAACAGTCATCTGTAATTTCGAAATCACTAATTTCATATGGCTCAGCCTCACTGTACAGCCTCCCCTCAGCATAAAGGGTCTTTTGTCAGTAATGACCAATAGGAAGTACCTATTCAATTCATCAGCAACATCAGCTGGGCTATCTAAGACTGCCCACACCCAGTGCACAAGAGTCCGATTCAATTTGTTTTCTTTTTATTCATATACATGAAAAACTCTTTGTCCCCATTCTTTTACTTCTGTTTCTAAAAACACTTTCTTTATTACTTTTACTTTCTCCAACTAGTACAAAAAGTTATTCTACCTGCGTAGCTTCCTAATAGTAGTTCCTGGCTGCCTCCTCGTGGCTAGGGACGGGAGTGGGGGGTTGCAGCATCTCTTCACTCTCGACCCCCTGCTGCAAAAGCCAGGCGCCGGCATTCATAACAACATAACACGACACTACACAACACTAATTACATGTCCTATCTTTCTTTCATCTGTTTTCTTAAAATTCTCTCTCTCATTTTTTTTTTTTTTTTTTTTTTTTTCATGCCGGCAATTGGCGCTCTCGCCTAAAATTCGACGGGTATAAGGGAAACCTTGGTGACCGTCATTAAACTCACAAGAATACTTTGAATACTTTGTCCCCATTCTTTGCTCTCTTAGTCAGTGCTTTCTCTACTCAGCCTTAGCCTCCCTGACCTTATCTGTGATACTATTACAGACCAACTTGTAGCTGTTGTAGGCTTCAGTACCTTTCATTGCTCTGTAACTTTCCCATGCTGCCTTTATTTGCTCTATTAGACTGGCCTGCTCTGTATTCATCCATTCCAGCATCCTCCTCATGCTATATTTTCTTAAAGGTATATATGCATTCATGGCTTCCGTGATTATTTCTCTGAAATTATTCCATGATCCTAGTGTATTTGTCTGCCCTATGCAATCTGCCAAATTAATAAAAATCATGTAGCACCTTAAACTGCCATAGTCCCCTTTTCTGACATTAAAACCTGTGCCTTTATCTTTAACTACTGCAACATATTTCTTCATCTTTCAACTAACCTGCGATGTCATTTGATTCATGAGTAATGATGAGGTGAAGGATATTCTTACCCCAGTATTTTCCCTAACTCACACTTGCTTGCCCACTCTGTCTGCATGATACACTGATGTAACATTTTGGTTCTCATATGGTAAATATTTAATTTGTGCATGATGAATTATAAAAACAAAAAGAAACAACTAACTTTAAGTTGTTATAATTTCATGTGTAGAGTCTTGTACCTGCATCACTTTGTGGATGCAAACTATACATATTATAACGTAACCCAACTAATAAGAATGTCATGACATGCCAAAACCTGTTATACAGTAATGAGAGTCACCTAGAGATATTAATAATAATTACTTATTTAAGAGTGAAAAGTGTTGCCAGTCTTCAGGAAAATGAACCTTACAAATGCAGTCATAATTGATTTCCTATTATCACATAAGTACAACTTCTAATGTAAAGTAATGAAATTTTTTAAAAATTGGATGACAGGAATGTTTTAAAGTCATTTTTGTAATCTGGAAGAAAAATTGCTTTAAAGTAGGTCTTATTTTACTAACAGAAAAACTCACTAACCTAGCAAGTGGGCAGGAATGGGGCCTTCTTCACTGATAACATTCTTCCCATACAATTGAATAAGTTTTCTGCGAACATAAGCATGAAGATGTTCGTAGAAAGGATGCATCTGCTCCCAGAGTTTTGACAAGTCATCTAGAAATGTGTCTGTTTCGAAGTCTTCTATCCATGCAGCTGCAGCATTAGGAAATCCTAAAAGAAAACTAAATCTAAAACTTTTACTTTTATAAAGAAAATTTTTCTCTTTATGCAGGAATGGACTAGAAATGAATAAAAAAATAATATGAAATTTGAAAAAAAAAACTTGGGCACTATGCTTACTCAGCAATGAGAAAAATCAGACACCCCCACTTTCATATTTGAACCAATAACCCAAGAGATCAGCATGCATACAGGAATAAAAGTGTTATTTAAGTTCTGTTGTGCAATTAACTTTCATTCCTATATATATCCAAGGGTCAAAATTAGCAAGCATGCTCACCAATTTCTCCTTGCCAAGTGAATGCAGTGTCTGATTTACCAATTGTAGTAATGCTTTCAAAAGCAATAATTTAAAAATAACCAAAAATTACATGAGCTCTTGCATCTTATATGTGGGAGTATCCTCTTTGGACATTGAAAAAAATTTGCCATCTGTTAATTGCAATTACCATTGAATAATGTAATGTTTTTACAGCTGTCAACACATTTTGATTTTGGACACAAAATGAAAAGGTCCCTGCAGCAGGTAACATTTAGAAGGATTAATCACTTTGACACCAAATGGAAATGCAGAATGGCCCATGAAGAATATCTCATATATGGAAATGTTCCCAATATTCTTGGATTGCTATCAAAATGAGCTTGTTGTAAATCTGCATTTGCTATTCATGGGCATGTTCTTGAAGCCATCTAGAGATTTTGGTAGCTGGCTTGAAGAACATTTATTTATTTATTTAATGGAACATTATTCTATCATTTGTTTAAAATATGATGCTCAATACTTAAAGACTGGATATGAATATCATAACTATTGATGATCCTGAACAGACCACTAACAAGCTGAATAAATATTTTACATCTACATTCATACATGAAGAAGTTTTTAGGGATGGGGAATACCAGAAGTATATCTAATTCTACTTAACTAAGTATACCCAAATAAGAAATTGTTGAGGGTAAAAGTAAATAAGCCATCTGGGGGCTGATGGAATCTACCCAATTATATTAAAAGAGACAGCAAAAAAAAAAGGTAAGTAAACCCTTGGGTATAATTATGTGATGATTCTCTAATTTAGATTCAGGGGTGGTCACCTACACACTGCACATGTGCAAATGTGACTCTTATTCACAAAGGGAAATCACAGGCCAAGGTGAGTAACAACAGATCTGTAAGCTTGATGCCTGTTAGGAAAGGAAATCAAATCTGCAATTAAATAAGTAATACAGGATCATCTTAACAGCAACTCAGTTCTATGGCAATTATAGCATGGATTTTTTAAAGGGAGATCTTGTCTAACCAATCTGATTAACTACTATGGGATAGTTACCAAGAAGCTGGTTGCAAAAAATAATTTTGATAACCATATAATTAGATTTCCGTAAAGCTTTTGATACTTTTCCATATGAATGATTACTAGACAAATTAGAATAGTGTTATGCTATGGATAAAGGGATGGCTGAATGCCAGCATACAGAGAATGGTTATTAACAGCCACTGCTATTAATGGATTAATGTTATTAGTAGAATCCCTCAAGGTTCAGCATTAGGCCCTTTACTGTTTTCAGTATTTAATAATGATATCGATGAAAGCATCAATATCATTATTAATGATATCGATGCTTAGTCTTCTGAGGGGCAAAGTCTGCTTAGCCACTCAGCATTAGTGGCCAAGTCTGCTGGTGCTACAGAGGTGAGCACAGTGATTAATTACTGTAATCAGGGTATGGTACTCCAAGAGGATACAGAAAAACTAAGTGGACAGGCTGAAAAATGGAAGCTGAGAAATGTAAGGTACAACCCTTGGGTAGAAGTAATTAGCATAGCATTAGCATAGTTGAGGCATATGATGCAAGAAAACAATCTTACACAGCAGCAGTCAAAAAAAAAAAAAAAAACCCTTTACCCAGTCACTCCAAATGTTTGTCTAATTCAGTCTTACATTTATTTAAGCTATCACCTTCCACAACAACAGATGGGAGTCTGTTCCAACAATCAACTACCTGCCTAAAGGCAAATTTCTGCACATCTATTCTACAACTGTCTTTCCTCAATTTGAATCTATGCCCCCTCATATTCATAATCTGAATAAGCAGAATTCCATCAGCATTGAACCTGCTCAAGCCATTCAAGGCCTTAACATCTCAACCAGATCACCTCGCAGGTGCCTAAGTCTTCAGATGCTGCAACTTGCAGTATTTAAGCCTTTCTTGGTAAGTGCACCCCTTTGTTTCTCTCACCAATCTTGTTGCCCCTTCTTTGTACTCATTCTAACACTCTATATCCTTCCTAAAATGAGGCCTCCAGAGCTGTATGCAGTACTCAAGGTGTGGCCTGACCATTGCCTTATTCAAAGGGATAATCACCTCCTTGTCTCTGCTAGCAAAATTCCTATATATCATTGACAAGACTCCATGATCTGCTCTGGCAGCCAGTCTGCACTGCTCAGAAAACTTTACATCTGACTGCACAATTACCTCCGGGTGTTTTTCATTCTCCACTTCCCTGAATATAGTACCACACAGTTGGTACGTTTCTCTTGGGTTACTGTTATCCATATGCAGTACTTTGCATTTATCAATGTTAAACTTCTGTTGCCACTTCTCAGCCCATCTGTGTAACTTTTCTAGATCCCATTGCAGTAGCATACAGTCTTTACTTTCATTAACAACTCTGCCAACCTTTGTATCATCTGTAAACTTGGACATTAAGCCTGATATATCTTCATCAATATCATTGATAAATACACAAACAACAATGGGTCCAGAACCGAACCCTGGGGGATTCTACTAATAACATTAGTCCACAAAGAGCAGTGTCCACTGATTACTGCTCTCTGTTGTCTCCCACTCAACCATCCCTTTATCCATTGAAGCAACTTTCCCTTAAAGCCATACCACTCCAATTTGTACTTAGACACAAATAACATACGAATACATTTGGTGCCAGAGAGTATGTTTTATATCATCTTCTTTCACAAGCAGTAGCATTTTCATTTCTTTCTGTTTTCCCTTTTTTTTCTATGAAAATACAAAAGAACCTACAGTACTTAGTACCATACAAGGGTGGAAGGCTGAGAAGGCAAAATATGCTTTTTTGACATTAGATCTTGAATTTCTGTATCTAGTAGTTTTTAGGAAATATATGTGAACAAAGTTTATTCTACAGAACAGAAGTAGAGGAAGAGAAAAAATTGGTGTGAGTTTGGAGTTGGACAGTGAATGCAGTTGTTTTCAAATTATATATAATAAATGGCCTGCCACTTATTACATATATTTCGAAAATAACCACGGGCCAGATTATGCACATTCAGGGGCCAAAGTTGCCTTCCCCCGGTCTAAGAGATAAGTTGCCTTCCCCTGGTCTTCATAAGAAACAGGTCATTAATTATACTGATTGCCCCTGTTTGAATAGAGTCCAGGATCTTGACAGAGGTGTTGAAAGTATTCCCTCCCCCTATATGTGGGAAAATTATTCCGTGGTAGGATGGATTTGAGATTTGCAGAAGATCGGCAGCCGTTTAGAAGAAAAGTAATGCAAAAAATAAAGAGAGCAAAAGAAAAAAAAAAAAAAAAAAACCTAGTTTTATGTGATGTACCTATGCCAAGAGAGATTAGAAGTAAGGGTAATCCCTAATAAAGATGGCCTCCATAGCCAAGTAGTCAGGAGCAGGAGTGCAGTAGCATACGCTCTTTGAGTAGACCAGGGTTCAAGCCCTTGACTACTAAATACTGTCGATCTGCCAACCCGCACTGGACCAGTGTGGCGGATTATGGTCCATTTCCCTCAACACGAATCATTGAGGAGGCTTCCATCCTGCAGTGGATTGATAATGGCTGCAGTTTACCTTTACCTAATAGAGATATGTGATCTTGTCTAGAAATCTGAGGATCCTCAAAGATGAGCATAGGCATAGTAGAAATTATTTATTTATTTATTTATTTATTTATTTTTGGGAGAAATAAAGGCAGAATAAGTTTTAGAATGTTCAAAGTTAACTAAATTTTCTTCATTACCTGCAGATCAGCAGTTAACAAATTGGTGGATATTTGAGAAGTTGAAGCTGTTTCTGTAGCATAATTTCTCAAACTGGAAGATGGAATACAGTGTAATATCATCAACAAAACTATGGAGAGAATTACCAGTCAGTGGAAAAAATTCTGATATACATGTGGAAAAGAGCATTAGCCATATGGCTAATGCTGGCATTCCTCAAACTGGCTACTCAATTGCAAAAAAAAAAAAATAATAACAATCCATTAGATGGGAGCTTGTTTACAAGATCTTCATGCCAACCATGATTTAAAGCTTAAAAATGTCAACAGCAACTAGTTTGACACGAATGGAATCTGTATTGTCAATCGCTGATCAGATGGATGGTTTTGAGAAAGAGAGAGAGAGAGAGAGAGAGAGAGAGAGAGTTTAAGAGTTGGCAGATAATGGATTTCTCCATTATTTTGCAAAGAGTAGAGGTAAATGCTATCAGACAATAATCGGAAGGGAGGGATTTTTCACTCTTCTATGGAACTGGCTGAATATGAGCAGATTTCCACGTAGAAGGATCAACACCAAAACACTTTATGAAGAAGAATAAGAAAGTGTAATTATGGCAATACAAAATCAGAGCAATCAGCAAAGATTTTGAGAATAAGTGGAGAAATATTATCAGGACCTACAGCTTTCTTTGCTTCAAGATTGGTCAGAATCATCTTTTGTCAGAAGTCTACAGGAGGCATTCAGTGAAGTGTCTTTGGTATGGCAGGAGGTGATTTATCAAGATCGTAATAAAAGAGCGAGAAGAAAAACAGGATACTAATTAGTCATTATCTTTAGCTAAAGATGCAATAGAGCCATTGGGTCTTAAGGCTGTCATAGACATTCTTTCATGTGTGCCAAGCTGTACTTGCTATCTGGGAACCTAAAACACGCTGATGGAACTAATATTTGGGTGACACACAAGTCAAGTTGCCCTAATTTTGGCGAAGTCCGGTTAGTCAGTGACAGCCAAATCCTCGATTTGCACCTTCATGATGGCGAGACTTTAGTAACCCTGGGTATAATTCCTATGTGCAATTCCTCAAATATGGCACCTAGTATACTGGAGATGACCACCCAAGTGTGAACCAACATAAGCAAGAGTTGAGGTGTGACACCCACACCACATGGAGAAATCCCCCCCCCGGTTAATACTAGGTGATAGATGATTCTCATCAACCGGTGCGATACCACCACTTTGCTTATTGGAGGCTTGAAGGTGTGGTACCCATTTTAGTCTACAGAGAAAACCCCCTATCTCTTCCATCATACAGTATGATTAATATCTTTTGAGGTTATGATGGATATCAAGACGAGATCTAATCTTCCTTATGTTTTGAGTGTATGGCTCTAACACGGTATTTTCAGGGTGGCTGCTGGATAGTCCACTGGACTGAACATATTGGTAACTCTCTAGGAGGCTTCCAAATCAATTAGTGTATAATCTCACTGCCTCTACTCTGCCAGATAGTGACTGGAGGGAGTCTGAGTAGTGCATACGCAGGGAGGGGAAAGTATTGTTGTGGCCACATTATGTCAAGGAGCTGGGTATATCCTTACAACGTGTAAACTATATCTAAAAATTTTGTTACTTCATACAGCATGTCATCCCCACTTTTTCTTACTACCAAATACAACAGGGATTGTCAAACGAATAAAACAAATAGAACAAACTTATCTGTGAAAAGGTCTAAACTCCCAAACACTTCCTCGTTCATTTCACAAATATGTGGTCTCATTATCAATCTCAATGATGGCTATTTCCACTTACAGTCTGCACTTACAGTATAGGCAGAATTGTTCATCCTATGACACTGTAAAAAAGTAGAAACAGAAGTTCCAGTGCAGTCGTACAAGTGTCTTTGATGAGCCAGGAGAAGGAAGCCTATCAACATCCACAGACAGTGAGATAGTTGCAAAGGTTAAGCAGCTGGTGCTGAGTGACAGATGTGTGACAATTCATTTCATCACAAATGCAGTGGGAATTAGTTATGGCTTTGCCAACAGCATTTTCCATGACCATCTGCACATGTCTAAGGTCTCTGCCCGATAGGTTCCAAGATTGCTGATGCCTTTTCAAAAGCAATGTTCTCGCCAACTGTTGGATTTGTGTAATGCGGATGTTGAAAACTTTTTTGATTGACAGGTGACTAATGACGAATGCTGGATGTACTAGTATGATCCGCTTTGATTCGTCCCAGGAAGTCATCAATGAAGTGGAATTGTGGTTTCAGGCAAAAAGTACAGACTTATTATTATTATTATTAGCCATATGGTGCAAGTAAGCCTGAGACTTATGCTGCACCAGCCAAAAAAATTTCTGAGTTTCCCTGAGAGAGAGAGAGAGAGAGAGAGAGAGAGAGAGAGAGAGAGAAGTAGAAGAAAATCATCAAGAAAGAGAAGAATGATGATATCCAGCTCAGGACCCTGTGTGTGCCAAGCCCATACTCACCAGATGCGAGCCCTTCTATGATCAAGGAATTAAACAACTGATTTATAGAGGGCAGAAATGTGTTACTATACATGGAGAGTACATAGAAAATGATTAAAGTTCCTGTGAAGTTTCACCTTTCTAGGGCTATTATTTCTAGGTAAGGGTATGAACCTTTTGGTATCCCCCCCCCTCGTACTTAGATTTGAGAAAACTTTTTGATACTGTCATGCATAAAAGACTGTTCTACAAATTGGAGCAGTGTGCCATTAGGGGCAAGTTACAGTTATGGATAAAGGGATAATTGTGATAGAGAGTGGTGGTTATCAATGGGTACTGCTCATCTTGGATTAATGTTATTAGTGGAGTCCCCTAGGGTTCAGTGTTCAGCCCATTGTGATTTTCTGTATTTATTAATGAAGGCATATCAGGTTAAATTTCAAAGTTTGCATATGATATGAAGGTTGGCAGGGTGGCTAATGACAGTAATTAGGGTATTTTGCTGCAAAAAGATTTAGAAAAATTAGGCAGATGGGCTGAGAGGTGGCAATTGAAGTTTAACATTGACAAATGTAAAGTACTGCATATGGGTGCAGTAACCCCAGAGTAACATACCAACTGGGTGGTACTACTCTAGGGTAATGGAGAATTAAAAGGACCTGGGGGTAATTGTGCAATCAGATTTGAAGTTTTCTGAGCAGTGCAGACAAGCTGTAAGAGTTGCTCATGATGTCTTGTCAATGACATACAGGAATTTTGCTAGCAAGGATAAGGAGATGACTGTCCCCTTGCATAAGGCAACCATCAGGCCACACCTTGAGTACCGCATACAGGTCTCGAGGCCTCATTTTAGGAAGGATATGGGAGCTGCTGGAAAGAGTACAGAGAAGGGCAATGAGATTAGTGAGTGGAACAAAGGGTTGCTGTTACCAAGAAAAGCTTAAGTTCTGCAAATTGCAGCGTGTGGAGACTAGGCACCTGCAAGGTGATCTAACTGAGGTGTACAAAGCCTAGAATGGATTGAGCAAGCTCAATGCTGATGGGATTCGTCCTTTTGCTCAGATTACTCACCTGAGGGGACAAATTCAAATTGAGGAAAGACAATTGTAAAATAGATGTGCAAAATTTACCTTTAGCCAGCAGGTGGTTGATAGTTGGAATAAAATCAATTAACTGCCAACTCTTAAACTACCTAGAAACCTTCCGTCTGATCAACGATCACCAGTATGGATTCCGTCAGTGTCGATCCACTGGTGATATTCTGGCTTATGTTACCCATTTATGGACTAATTCAATGGAAAGGTTTGGTGAAACACAAGTAGTTTCTCTTGACATCTCAAAGGCTTTTGATCATGTTTGGCATAAAGGTCTTCTAAACAAGCTTCCATCATATGGTTTGCCAACTGTTTTTAGTAATTGGTTATCCAGTTTTCTCTCTGATCGCTCACTGAGGGTGATGGTTGATGGCTCTCTGTCTTCTAACTTCTCCACTAATGCCGGTGTCCCCCAAGGTTCAGTTCTTTCCCCCACTCTTTTCCTCTTGTATATCAATGACCTTCTTCCATTGACTGGAAATCCTATCCATAGTTTTGCCGATGATAGCACATTGCATTCAACTTTCCATTTTGAGAAACCTTGTCCTGCTCAATCAGCTTCAACTTCTCGAAAATCTGCTACCAATTCCTTAAATGCCGATCTTCAGGTAATTCTCCAGTGGGGCAAAGACAACTTAGTTGATTTCAACCCTTCTAAAACTCAGTCTTGTCTTATATCTCGCAAAAAGGATTCTTCTGCTTCTATGCTTATCTTTAGTGACACTCCAATTTCTAGGCAAAAGGATATATCTCTTTTGGGGATTACCCTGACTTCTAATCTCTCTTGGCACAAGCACATTACAAATATTGCTTCCTCTGCATCTAAAAAACTTGGTTTTCTCTTTCGCTCTCAGTGTTACTTTTCTTCCAAACAGCTGCTCACTCTGTATAAATCGCAAATCCGCCCTGCCATGGAATATTGTTCCCACATCTGGGGTGGTGCCCCCAAAACCTCTCTCAGGCTTCTAGATTCCATTCAGAAGAGGGCAGTTAGGTTAATTAATGATTCATCTCTAACAGAGTCTCTCCACTCGCTGTCTCAAAGACGCACTGTTTCTGCTGCATGCCTCTTCTACAGATACTTCCATGGGCACTGTTCTTCTGAATTAGCTTCTGTAATTCCCGCTCTCTCTTTCAAAACAGTCCGAACACGTGCCGCCACCAGCCAACATCCATTTACTGTCCAACTTCAAACCCACAGAACCAACTTTTCATCTTCCTCATTTATTCATTCAACTGCCGTTTTCTGGAACAACCTTCCTTCATACGTATTTCCTGAAAATTACAATCTACAGAAGTTCAAGTGTAATGTCAACAAATATCTTCTTTCGTCTTCTCAATCTCCAACCCAAGCACGGTACTAAATACTATAGGTTCTAATACCTCTCGTGTTTGGGGTTCACATAAAAAAAAAAAAGTTCCATCTGTTGTAGTGGAGATCAACAACTTAAATAAGTTCAAGGCAGAACTAGACAAACATTTGGAGTGAATAGATGGGTGAAATGGGAAGTTTTTTTTTTGCTGATGCTAAATAAGCATGCTTTCTTGCAACATATGCTCTACTAATGCTAAATGCAAGATACTGTAATCCAGATTAACATATCAACTGTGCAGTACCACACTCAGGATAGTGGAGAATAAAAAAGACCTACGCAGTCAGATATGAAGTTGTTTTAACAGTGCACTCAGGCTACCATGACAGCTCATAGTTTCATAAATGATATACAGGAATTTAGCCTAAAGAGTGATTATCTCAATATATTGTTGTTGTTGTTATTTGGTTTTTAGGAGCATTAGCAACTAAAGCCATATTGCTCCGGGATATGCGGTGGTCATTTCCTGACCTTTCCGCATCCTCCATATTTGGTGGTGATGGGCTCGAACCCCGGTCTAATCAAGAAGCGTGTGCTAAGCACTGCTGCTCCTTCCCACCTGGCTACGGAGGCGCCATCTCAATATATGAGGCAATGGTTATGTCACATCTTGAATACTGCTTCCAGTATTCAAGATGTGAAGCAGTATTCAAGAAGTATTCTTGAATACTGCTTCCATCTTGAATACTGCATCCTCCCTAAAATGAGTCTTCCATTCTGGAAGACTCATTTTAGGGAGGATGTGGATCTGTTGCAATGGGTACAGAGAAGAGCAACAAGATTGGTGAGGAGAGTTAGGGTGCTCTTATCAAGAAAGGCTTTGGTTCTGCAAACTGTTGCAGCGAAGCTAAAGAAAGCCAACACAAGCACGATGAGAAACGTCAGATAACTTACACGGAAAATTAGTTTCTCGATACGGCACCCTAGTGCTGCTCACTTGGTAAACAGACAGTAGGAGTTATCGGTCTGGAGCAACGTCCAGAACGATATATTGATTGACAGGTAGGCATGGCAAATGATGTGCTGATTGGTGCGTGAACACAACACACGATAACATCAGTTTAGTAACACTTTAGATTAGGGCAAGTTACACTAATGGTAACTTGCCCTAATCACACATGCCCTAATGAATGCTTTCCATATTCCATAATGGTGAAAAAAGTTCGGGTTACCCCCTCCATTTCGTGAGCTTGAACCTCTCCCGAAATGGGAAGGGTTCAAGCTCCTTTTCTCTTTAGAATCTTGGGTGGACTAGCGCATAAACTGTTTATTAACAAAATATAAATTTTTTATTACTGTACTTTTATTTTTAAAGACACTCATGCGGATAGAGACGTATCATAACGTCAATCAACACCTCAATAGCTATTCACTATATATAAAAAGAATCGTTCTTTCTTTTCCTATATTTTCCTAACCTAACGTTTAAGGTTAGGTCACAAAATAGAAGGAAACTTTTTCTATTATTTCCTAACCTACCATTTAAAGTCCAGTTACGAAATATAACGAAAAATAAAGAAACTTTTCCTTTTTTTCGTAACCAAACCTACAACAATATAGTAAAAACACTCATGAACTCCAAAAATCTGCTTTTAATAATGAGAAAAAAACATAATGAAGAACATAAAAATGAACGGAAAGAAACTTTTATTAATTTAGTGTGCATCAAAAAATCAACCAATGTTTTATTTTCCTTACAAATTTCTTTCATCTTTAAAAGATTCATCACTGCTCTTACCTGTTTACCGTTCATCACAAAACTATTATGCACCGTTCTTTACTCATAAATACACATTATAATGCCAACCAATGACTACAGTATCTTGTCATCTCTCGTGCCCACGACCAATCATTTCATCGTTTGCCATGCCTACCTGTCAATCAATATATCCTTCTTGATTTCAGCTCCAGACCAATAACACATGCCGGCTGTTTACCGAGCGAGAAGTGCTAGAGTCCGGTGTCGGTAAACTAATTTTCCGCATAAGTTATCTGACGTTTCTAGTCGTTCTTGTGTTGACTTTCTTTACCTTAGCCATAGCTGCATCTGGAGATTAGGCATCTACAAGATCTGACTGAAATGTTTAAAGCTTTGAATGGATTGACCAAGCTCGATGCTGATGGAATAATTCCTCTTTCTCTGGCTGCACCATGTGAGGGGGATATAAATTCATACTGAGGAAAGATGATTGCAGGATAGATATGCAAAAATTTACCTTCAGCTAGTGGGTAGTTGATTGATGGAACAAATGCCTATCTCGTGTTGTAGAATAGAAGTGGCTAGTTTAAATAAATTCAAGGATTTGTTGTTTTTGTTGTTATTTGGTTTTTAGGAGCATTAGCAACTAAGGCCATATTGCTCCAGGGATATGCGGTGGTCATTCCCTGACTTTTTCGCATCCTACATATTTGGTGGTTGCGGGCTTGAACCCCGGTCTAATCAAGAAGCGTGTGCTACGCACTGCTGCTCCTGCCCACCTGGCTACCGAGGCACCTAAATTCAAGGAAGAACTAGACAAATTATTAGGTGATATGGGAAGTTTTTTTTTCGTAGATGCTATATATGTTTATTTCTTGTTTGTCACTATTAAATACTAATACTCTTTATGATCCATTGATTAGATAAGATTAATGAAATTTTTGGTTATGGTAAAATATACCCAACCCCTTGACAGAATGGCCTCAGCAATGCTTCTCACATACTCAGACTGTCTCCAGTCACTAGAGGCAGCAAGATTATAACTAGCTGATCCAGTTGCCTCCTAGTTAGTTACCAAAGGGTTTGGTCCAGGTCAGCCACTAAACAGAGCACTGTTTAGTGGCTGACCTGCGATGTCATTTTAAAGTGGGTACTGTGCCTACAGGGATGCAAAAAAAATATATAATTCAAATAGAATTCAATTATTTCAATAAAATCAAAAAATAAAAATTTTAAAACTGAAAAGGGTAGATGAACTTGAAGGATTTAAAAATGGGGGGGGGGCATCAAGCTCTCAGCTGCCGACATCAATGCCAGAGCTTGCACTTGATCATCAGGCAACACAATGGCAATCCCCAAGGCAGAACATTTGTCCCATGGGAACTAGTTATCGGTTACTCTATTGTCAGGGAATATATTGCACAAAAAGTCATCAATTTTCAGGGTATGTCTGCCAGGGGCAAAATTGATGACATTCTAGAACAGATATCATCTTTTAATGGCACAAAAGGTGATACTGTTGACATTAAGAGTAGGAGAACTGCAGAATTACTTAACAAGTACAGGTCAATGTTGAAAAAAAAGTCAGCAGAATGTTATGGTTCAATTTGAAAGTGTCTGCAATTCTGCCCAGATACGATAGGAGGGAGTATATGATGAGGGGGGCTTGTCAATCAATTCAGCCCTGGGGAGATTGTGAATTACATTCAGTGTGGTCTGTGCTTGTTAACAGGAAAGACTGCTTCTACAGGAATGAGATACATCTTAAATAGAAAGGGTGCAAGAATATTTGCTGATGATACCAAGGCAGCAAAAGGTAGGTCAGAAAACTTGGGGGGGGGGGAGGATACACAAACTAATAGATTAACAGTAACAGTAATAGATTGCTTTCTTTCACTGCTTCAATTGGAATGAGCAGCAGCAGCCTATAAAAAACAAGGTGCTGGGAGTCACTACGGAACAAGTAAATACATGGGCTGTGTTAGGGTAACTAAGAATAAGAACAGGTACACATATACTTGCATGTACACCAATTCTAGGAGTTCAGTAAATAAATTTTATAAATTTGAAGTGCTGGTGAAGACATCAAAGGCAGATACTGTTAGAATATCAAAGACAGAGTGTCACACAGCTATAAGGAATGCACAATTGGAATTTGGGGAGTACAATGTGTACAGGGATAGGAAGGGAGGAGGAGTTATGCTGTTAGTTAAGAAATACATAAAATCTAAGGAAGTGCATCCAGTTGACATGCGTGGACAGTACAACATTTAGTCAGGTTCGCGTGACAAAAGCTCTCGGAAAGCAAAATTGAGAGTAGGAGTGCGTTATAGGCCTAATGACAGTACAATGAACAACGGTACAGTGAAATACTGGGCCAATAAATCAGATTGTCTTATAATGGGGGATTTTAACTTCTAAGATATTGACTGGAACTTGTGGGTTGGTCACTCACACACTAGAAAGGCTTTTGTGGATTGATTGGATGATTGTTTTCTACAGCAGTAGCATGTTCAAGAGGCACCCAGAAGGAGTAATACTCTTGATCTGATTATCAGCACAGTGATTCCTCATTAATTTAGAATCTGCAGATAAAGGAACCACTAGATGGCAGTGATTACAGTGTGCTGAAGTGGGATTTATTTAAAGATGTAACTACCACCAGGGGAAAAGGGAGGGGCTTTTGATTTTGTAAAGGTGACTATGGTGATCTAAGACAGTTTTTAATTCTATACAATGGGATCAACTGATGATGTTATCAACAGCAAATTCTAAACGGAAAGTATTCAAGGAATTAATCATGGAAGCTACTAGGTTTTTCACACCGATTAAGAACTACTGTTCAAGGTTTAGGCCTAAATGGATGGCAAATGAACTAATGAGACTTGTGGCAGAGAAGAAAAATGCATGGGATGCATATAAATTATCAGGGGACACAGAAACCTATGGTAGATGTAAGTTGGTCTGTAATCAAGTCACAAAGGCGGTTAGGCAGGCAAAGGCAGATTACGAGAAATCTTTGACAAAATATACAAAGAAAAACAGCAAACAGTTCTTTACTTACGTAAATTCTAGAAGGAAGGGGCTGAATCAGATTGGTCCGCTTGATATCGATGGTTCGACTGTTGATGATCCTGCTCAAGTAGCTGACAAACTGAATGAGTATTTTGCATCTACATTCACACATGAGGAATTCTTATAGGGAAGTGGAGGACAGAAGCTTATTAAACTCTTAACAGGGAGCTGAATGATTTTGTAATAACTGAGAGCAAAGTGGAGGAGAAATTGTTAAACATAAGAAAGGCATCTGGAGTGGATGGGATCAAACCAGTTATATTAAAGGAGGCAGAAAAGGAAATAAGCAAACCCTCAACCATAATTATGAGTGCTTCCTTGGACTCAGGGGAGGTTCCCATGGACTGGAGATATACAAATGTGTCTCCAGTTCACAAAGGGGGATCAAAGGGTGACACAAGTAATTACAGACCTGTTAGTTTAACTTCTATTATGAGGAAATTAATTGAGACCCTGGTTCAAGAAGCACTGAAGGATTATTTAGACAAGACTGCAGTTATAGTTTGGACTCAGCATGGGTTTGTTAAAGGGAAGTTTTGTCTGACCAAGTTGATTGGACACTGTGATGTGGTTACAAAGGAACTGGATGCAAAAAATAATTTTTATATCATATATTTGGATTTTCAGAAAGCTTTTGATACTATTGCATATGGAAGACTACTATACAAATTGGAATAGTATGGCATTAAGGGAAAATTACTGCTATGGATAAAGAGATGTGAGTATGAGAAGACAGAGAGTGGTAATCAATGGACACTGCTCTTCATGATCTTATGTTATCAGTGGAATCCACCAGGTTTTGGTATTGGACCTGTTTTTGTTTTCTGTATTTATTAATGATATTGATGAAGGTATATCAGGCTTAACGTTCAAGTTTGCAAACAATACAAAGGTTGGCAGGGTTGTTAGTGAGAGCATGCTACTGCAACAGGATCTAGAAAAGTTGAGCAGATGGGCTGAGAAGTGGCAACTGATATTTAACCTTGACAAATGCAAAGTACTGCATATGGGTAGCAGTACTACATTCAGGGAAGTGGAAAATGAAAAAGACCTGGGGGGAATTGTGCAGTCAGATATGAAATTTTCTGAGCAGTGCAGAGTCTGCATGAGTAGCCCATGGTGTCTTGTCAATGATATACAGGAATTTTTCTAACAGGGATAAGGAGGCGATTATCCCCTTGTATGAGGCAATAGTCAGGCCACACCTTGGGTACTGTATACAAGTCTGGATGCCTCATGTTAAGAAGGATGTAGAACTGCTGGAACGAGTATAGAGATTGGTGAATGGTGTCAAATTTCCTATCTGCCGTTGTAGCATTAGCATTAGTAGAGGCATTTGATGCAAGAAAGAAGCTTATGCAGCATCAGCCAAAAAAAAAAAAATAAAGTAAAATAAATAAATAAAAAATAACCACTTCCACTTCACCCCACTGTTCGTTCGAAATACCTGTCCAGCTGAGCCTTAAACTTATTTAGGCTATCAACTTCCACGACAAGGGATGGAAGTCTGTTCCACCTACCAACCACCCGCTGGCCAAAGGCAAATTTCCGCACATCTATCCAACATCTGTCTTTCCTCAATTTGAATTTATGCCCTCTCAGGTGATTATTCTGAGCAAGAGGAAGAATCCCATCAGCATTGAGCATGCTCAAACCATTCAAGGGTTTGTACACCTCTATCAGATCACCTCGCTGGTGACTAGTCTCCAGACACTGTAATTTGCAAAACTTAAGCCTTTCTTCGTAAGAGCACCCCTTTGTTCCATTCACTAATCTTGTTGCCCTTCTCTGTACTCGTTCCAGCAGCTCTACATTTTCTTGAAATGAGGCCTCCAGGCCTGTATACAGTACTCTAGGTGTGGCCTGACCATTACCTTATACAAGGGAATAATCACCTCCTTATCCCTGATAGAAAAATTCCTATATATCATTGACAATACACCATGAGCTACTCTTGCAGCCCATCTGCACTGCTCAGAGAACTTCATATCTGCCTGCAAAACCACCCCCAGGTCCCTTTCATTCTCTACCACTGCCACAGAGTTGATTCGTTGCTCTGGGATTGCTATTTCCCATATGTAGTACTTTACATTTGTCAATGTTAAACTTCATTTGCCACCTCTCAGCCCATCTGCTCAACCTTTCCAGATCCTGTTGCAGCAGCATAGTGTCAGTAGTGTCCTTGACAACCCTGCCAACCTTCGTATCGTCTGCAAACTTGGACATTAAGCTTGATATACCATCATCAATATCATTTATAAATACAGAGAACAATAATGGACCCAATACTGAACCCTGAGGGACCCCACTAATAACATTAGTCCACGATGAGCAGTGTCCATTGATTACCACTCTCTGTCTTCTGCCCCTCAAACACCCCTTTATCCATAGCAGCAATTTGCCTCCAATGCCACACACTGCTCCAATCTGTGCAGCAGTCTTCCATGTGCAACAGTATCAAAAGCCTTTCTAAGATCCAAGTATATAATATCAAAGTTATTCCCTGCATCCAGTTCTTTTGTGACTGCATCATAGTATCCAATCAAATTGGTCAGGCAAGACTTCCCCTTAACAAAACCATGCTGTGTCCGAGCTATAACTGAAGTCTTGTCTAGATGATCCTGCAGTGCTTCTTTAACCAGTGCCTCCATTAATTTTCCTGGAACAGAAGTTAAACTCACAGGTCTATAATTACTTACGTCAGCCTTTGATCCTCCATTGTGAATTGGGGACATTTGCACATCTCCAGTCCATGGGTGCCTCCCCTGAGTCCAAGGCAGCTCTCATAATTATGGCTAAGAGTTTGCTTTCTTCCTTTGCTGCCTCCTTTAATATAACTGGATTGATCCCATCCACCCCAGGTGCCTTTCTTGTGTTTATCTTCAACAATTTCTCCTCCACTTTACTCTCAGTTATTACAAGATTCTCTAGCTTACTGCTAGAGTTGAATACACCTCTGGCATTCCCCTCGCTGAATAACCCCTCATGTGTGAATGTCGATGCAAAATATTCATTTAGTTTGTTAGCTACCTGAGCAGGGTCATCAACAGTTGACCCATCGATATCAAGTGGACCAATCTGATTCATCCCCTTCCTTCTAGAGTTTACATAAGTAAAGAATTCTTTGCTGTTTTTCTTCGCATAACTTGCCAAGGATCTCTCGTAATCTGCCTTCGCCTGCCTAACCTCCTTTGTAACTTGGTTACAGATCAACTTGTATCTATCATAGGCTTCTGTGTCATGTGTTAATTTGTATGTATCCCATGCATTTTTCTTCTCTGCCATATGCCTCATTAGTTCATCTGACATCCATTTAGGCCTAAACCTTGAACAATATTTCTTAGTTGGTATGTAAAGCCTAGTAGCTACCAAGATAAGTTCTTTGAATGCTTCCCATTTTGAATTTGCTGTTGGTAACATCATCAGTTGGTTCCACTGTATAGAATTTATATACTGTCTCAGTCCATCGTAGTCGCCTTTATGAAAGCAATAACCCTTCCATTTACCCCTAATGGTAGTTACCTCTTTTGAGTAACTCCCACTTTAGAACACTGTGTTCACTGCCACCTAGTGGTTCATTTTTCTGCAGATTCTTAATGTATGAAGAATCACTACTGATAATCAAATCAAGGTTTGCCTCCCGAACATGCTGATGTAGAAAACAATCATCCAATAAATCCCCAAAAGCCTTGCTAGTGTGTGAGTGACCAGCCCCCAAATTCCAGTCAATATCTGGGAAATTAAAATCCACCATTATAAGGCTCTCTGATTTACTGGCCCACTCTATTTCTCTGTACAGTTTCTTATTATACTCATCAGAGTCATTAGGCCTATAGCACACTCCTACTCTCAATTTTGATCTCCCAATGCTTATGTCACACCAAACTGACTCAACACTGCACTATCCAGCGATGTCGACTGCCTTCACTTCCTTGGATTTTATGTGTTTCTTAACTAATAGCATAACCCCTCCTCCCTTCCTATCCTTTCTGTAGACACTATACTCCCCAAATTCCAGTTCGGCATTCCTTATATCTGTGTGACACCACGTCTCTGAAATCTCAACAATATCTGCCTTTGATGTTTTGAGCACTAGCTCAAATTCATCAAATTTATTTACTAAACTCCTAGCATGGTGTACACGCAAGCATACCTGCACCTGCTCTTCCTCTTAGCCATCCTAACACAACCCATGTGTTTACTTGTACCCCCATGATTCCCAGCAGTCTCTGAAATATCCTGCATCTTATTTTCCAGGATGCTGCTCATTCCAATAGAAGCAGTGCAAGAATCACTTTCTCCTCTGCCAGTGGCTACTATTAATCTATTAGTCCTTGTATCCCCCCCAATCTAGCAGTTTTCTGACCCACCTAACACTGCCTCGATAGCAAGAGCAAACATTCTTGCACCCTTTCTATTTAAGTGTATCCCATCCCTGTAGAAGCAGTCTCTCCTGTTAACAAGTACAGACCAGACTGAAAAAAAATTCTACCCCTTCAGCCCTGCACAATCTTTCCAGGGCCGAATTGATCGACAGGGCTCTCATCATATACTCCCTCCTATCGTGTCTGGGCAGAATTGCAGACACTGTCAAATTCAACCCTAATTCACGGATTTTTTTCATCATTGACCTGTACTTGTTAAGTAATTCCGCCGGTCTCCTACTCTTAATATCATTAGTGCCAACGTGTACAACTATATCACCTTTTGTGCCCTTAAAAGATGATATCCGCTGTACAACATAATCAACCTTTGCCCCTGGCAGACATACCCTGGTCCTGTTCCACCTATCCTTTTTACAAAGCATGTTTCCCGTTTCCCTGACAATAGAGTCACCAACAACTACTAGTTCCTTTGGGACCAGTGCATTCTGCCTTGGAGGTTGCTGCTGTGTTGCGCGATGTCCAAGTGCAAGCTCTGGCATTGGTGTGGGCAGCTGAGAGCTTGACGGACCCCTCACTTGTAATCCTTCGAGGGCATCCACCCTGTCCTTCAAGCTCTCATATAGGCCCATAACAACGCTGAGTTGTCGCCTGATTTCCTTACACTCCTTGCATCGCGCACATACAAAGACATCCCCCATGGCAGTATCATGTTCCACACCTGACTGCTCCGCAAACATCAAGCAAATAATGCATCTTAGAAGGCTGTGATTCAGAGGGCAACTGCCCTCCTCAGTTATCCCCCTGAGCCACAGCATTCCCATTAGCTTGAGCCTTTTGCTTTGCTGCTCTGGTTTGAGTCATGATTTCGATTTACTTTCAATAAAATTTCAATTTGAGTATAAAATTAAATCCTAAACTTGTATCCCAACACAGTTATAACGCTATATTTATGTTTCAGTAACGAGTGTTATCTACGAAATCCCTTTATATAACTTCCGTATAAAGTTATGTATTAATTATTTATTTTTACTAATTATTTATGTTACATAACCTAAGTGGTTATATGTATAGTTAAAAGTACAATTTAATTGCCAATGAAGTTTGACAAGATTAATAGATTTTACTGATTAATTTTCCCGTAACAATGGCGGCTCTTTATGAATGGTAAACACGTGGATTTGATACCCTTTCCGATACTAAGTAATACCTACAAAATCTCTATCTAAGTTACTTTAAACTTAAGTACCGTAAATAGGAATATAAAGCTACTCTAGAAAATAAGTTAATATGTAAATTTAAACTAATAAAGCAGAAAATAAATCAGAAGAAAGTTGAAAAAAGTTGTGGAAGTTGACAGCCTAAATAAATTCAAGGCAGAACTAGACAAACATTTGGACTGAATAGATGGGTGAAATGGGAAAGGTTTTTCCCCACCCCCCTTCCCTGATGCTGTATAAGATTGCTTTCTTGCATCATATGCCTCTACTAATGCTAATTTTTAAACAGATTTCTAAGATAAATTCTTTCTTCAGCTTCATCTGTTAGTAATATCATTAACAAAGAATTCATATTGCAAGTAAGGTATAATGAATATTTTGGAAATAACTTGACAATGAAATTTATAGAAACACTTTCAAATTTCTTTGAAAACAAAAAAATTATATTTAAAGCAAAGGCAATTTAAAATATTGCAAAATAAAATATTGCACATTGCCAGTTGAGGATCAGCTATTCCTCTGTGTGATGTGGATGCCACAATTTGACCTGTGCTTACGTTGGTTTACACCTAGGTGGTCACCACTAACATACTAGGTGCAATGTTTCTGAACTTGAACATGGAGATATATCCAGGGTTACCAGCGGTTCTACCATTGTGAAGATGCATGCAAGGGATTTTGTTATTGCAGAATGATTGGACTTTGTGAAATTTGGCCCACTTGACTCAAGAGTGGGGGGGGGGGCTGCCTGAATATCAGCTCCATCAGTTTTTAGACTCCCAGATAGCAAGGCCGAGCTGTGATACCTAGAAGACTGTCTACAACAAACCTCTTAAAGTTGGGCAGGCTAAACAACTAAAATAACTAATGGGGAGGGAGGCCTGCACTGTCTCATAGCAGCTTATTGCAATCCCAACTGAACCTTTAAGAATATTAGTCTGCAATAAGATTTTAACCCAGATCTCTCCAAACAGAATGTGGTGGGAGAGTCAATTTGAATAGTGAACTCAACTCACCATTAAGCTGCGCAGCTTCATTTGTCAGTTCAATGTACCTTATGTATTTGTCACGGTATGATTTTCCTGTTGAACTCCTCCAGTCTGTCCATATCTGCTTCAGCTCTTCATAATTACGAGAGGTGGAAAATTTGCGTGTCAGTTCTGTTAAGTAAGAAAACAAGTGCATGAATATGTAATAAATATATAAAGAGTATATAAATGAATGTAAAATGCTATGGCTTTAAAATTATCTATTAAATTGGGTGCTTTCCAGTAATCATGCAGAAGTATACTTGTTAGAACTTTACAGAACTACATTTTAAGGAGACTTACTTTGGCTTCCATGACAGTCCAGTCCTCAGGATATTAATCCAAAATCAACAAAAAAACACTATATAACAGGGAAAATTGTGGGCGAATTTTTTTGTGTTGATGCAGTAAGCTTGCTTCCTTGCACTATTTGGCCTGACTAATACCAATAGGAATTTGGAGAAGTGCAAATGCCTTGCCAATTCACAAGCAAGGGACTAAGGTGAAAATGAGTATTAGTAATATAGCACAAGGAAGCAAGCAAGCATTTGCAACACTGGCCAAAAAATAGAAAATAAAATAGAAATTAAACTATCTATGTGTTTCCCTCTGCATATACATAACTATCTAGCTGATCTTTGGATTTCCTCAAGCTATCAGCCTCAACTAACCATGAAGGCAACTTATTCTAGTAATTAAAATCTCCCTAACTACTTAATAATTACCCACTAGTCTAAATCTCCTTCCCTGTAATTTGAGTTATTATTATTATTGCTCCTAGTTCTGAAATCATTTAAACAGTGAAAATTTTCCTTAATTTTACTATCTCCTCTCAGAGCCTGTTAGACCTCAATTGGATCCCCTCTAAGGTGCCTCATAAGGGTGCACTTTTGCAAACCTGACCAAGTGGGTTGCCTATCCTTGGACCCTTTCAAGAAGCTTAGTGTTTTTTTTTTTTTTTTTTAATATGGTCTCCATACTTGGAAACAGTATTCCAAGTATAGTCTTACTATTACCTTGTACAATGGAATTATGACATCCCTACATGCAGATGTTTGATAAATCATCATTAGAACACTGCTGCTCAGAGGACTTCATGTCCATTCATATTATAACCCCCAAATAACTTTCTTCTGAATTTGATCCCAACATTGTGCAAGTTATTCTGGAGTTGCTCCCAAAGTGTAAGACCTTGTATTTTGCTTCATTAAAACATAGCCGTCACTTTTTCATCTTGAAGGAATGCTGCTTGGCACCAATTATTAACTACTCTCTTAATCTTCACATCATTTGGTGAGTATGGGCTTGGCAAACCTAGGGTTTTGCACCATATGGCCAATAATAATAATAATCTCCCCTGCCCTATAGCTACTTGTGATCCATTTGGGAATCTTACTCATGAATTCCGTATGCTCCAGTTTATACTACAACCACTCATGAGAGATTGATTCAAATGCTTTGCTAAAATCTAATTAAAAATGTTGAAATTATTTCCCACATCCATCTCATGAATAACTGTGTCAAAATAGTTAACCAGGTTACTTAAGCACAATTTTCCCTTAACAAAACCATGTTGTGTATCCTTCACAATTCTACGACACAACTTGGAGATTTGGTATTTTAAAAGACCTTTACAACTTCGGTCTGAGAGGCCACCTTCCCATTTTTATTAAAAATTTTTTATCCTGCTGTTATTTCCAAGTTCGTGTAGGATCCTCCCTTTCGCGGCCTTTTTGCCAAGAGGAGGGGGTACCACAAGGATCTGTCTTAAGTGTTACGCTTTTTGCCATTAAAATAAATTCTATTTCTGAACAACTTTTATAAACAGTGCACTCTATGTCGATGACTTCAGCATATTCTCTCAATCATGCAATATGAGGGTTATTGAGAGACAACTGCAACAAGCTATTGACCATCTTAACACCTGGGCCATGGCCAATGGTTTCAGGGTCTCACCGGAGAAGACCGTTTGCGTCCATTTTTGTCGCAAACGTAACCTCCACCCCGAGCCTGAATTACGACTTGGACAAAACACCATTCCAGTTGTATCAGGGGTGAAATTCCTGGGACTCTTTTTTGACAAAAAGTTGACATTTATTCAACACATTCGTCAGCTACGTACAAAGCACACGAGAGGGCTTAACATCCTCCGCTCTCTCTCTTCTACCTCTTGGGGTGCAGACCGATGCACTCTACTACGTCTATAACGTGCACTTGTACGCTCAAAATTAGATTATGGGTCTCAGGTGTATGCATCTGCCAGAAATAGCGCTGTTCGTTGGCTTGATCCCATCCATCACCAAGCCATTCGTATCGCTACTGGTGCATTCAGAACATCACCTGTCCAAAGTCTGTATGTCGAAGCAAATGAACCATCCTTGTCGCTTTGACAAATGCAGTTGTCTCTACAATATGCCTTCAAGCTGAAGTCCCTGCCAGACCATCCCACGTGGACATCCGTTTTCAAGCCACGATGGGAAAATCTTTATAACACATGATGGACCGCCAATCGCCCATTCGGCATTCGTGTTCAAGAGCTACTCAATGAGCTTAACATCTCGGTAGACAAGGTTGCTCGATCACCAAAGGAGCCCCTTCCACCCTGGCATGCACAAACACCAGCATGTGACTTCTCGCTCAAGACTGCGACGAAGTCTAATACTCCAGTTTCTGTCTACCTTCAGCTCTATTCACAACACTGTGCAGAACATTCTGACTTCTTGCCAGTTTACACAGATGGCTTGAAGTCAGAATCGTATGTGGGATCTGCTGCTGTCTTTCCAAATAATACCATATCAGAGCAGATACCCGTTGACTGCAGCATTTACACTGCAGAGCTGCATGCCATAGAGTTAGCTCTAGATCACATAAGAAAACACTGTTATCAACGGTGTATTATATATGCCGATTCAGTGAGTGCACTACAGGCTTTATCAGCGACGTCACACACTGATCATCGAACCCTGTCCCGAATCCAGCAGATAATATACAGCCTCTATGTAAGTGGATTCGATATCCACTTCTGCTGGATCCCCAGTCACATCAGGATTAGAGGAAATGATTTGGCTGACACTGCAGCCAAATCGGCAGCCCTGACGATTTGGCCTGCTAGTCCCCTATACAGACTACAGACAAGTGATCCGTAATAATTTACAATCTCAGTGGCAATATTCGTGGCATCGACTGATTACTACAAACAAACTATGTCGAATTAAGCCTGTGATCCATCCTTGGCGGTCCAGCTTACGCAGGGATCGCAAAGAGGAAGTTGTTCTTGCTCGGCTCCGCATAGGACACTGTCATATTACACACTCCTTTTTGCTGAGGGCTGATGACCCTCCTATGTGCGAGCAGTGCGACACCATTTTATCCATTCAACATATTTTATGTGACTGTACCAGTTTTAGAAATGCTTGTTTTACCGCTTTTAACCATCTGAATGAGCCGTATATACTCAGTCAGATTTTATCCGACAATGACCATGTGTCTGCTATTTTTAGCTTCCTAAAATCAGTAAACCTTTTTACTCATATTTAAAAAAATCTTATTATTTTAAGATTTACTACTGTTACTTGTTTACTGGTATTTGTCTTTTACAGTTTATACTTGTTTTTATACCCTGACTTAGTGACCTAATTCATTAGGTCACTGAAAGTTTTACTTATTTTTTTGACAAGGTTTTGGCGCATTATAGCCTAAGTTGCTGATGATGCGTCAATAAAACTCAACCAATCAATCAATCAATCCTTCACAATTCCATTTCTATCTAAACATAGCATCTTAAAATGTTATAGTTTCTTTTCCTGAAATTAAAGTTAGTGTTTAGCTTTAAATAACTGCAACCCATTTCTTCATCTTCCAAACACTGTGTAATCATTTCCTGCTAGTATATTATTATACAATGGAACTGTCATGGTTTATGTGGAAAATTGGATGAAATAAAAGATATTATTCAGCAGTATAAACCGGTCTGCATTTGCTTCAGGAGACCCATCTAACACCTCAATCTTCACCCACATTTCAAAACTGTACACTTTTCCGGAGAGACAGAAATGATAACAGAACTGCCAAAGGAGGAGTGGCAATTTTGGTGAATACTAATATACCAGCTAAGCAAAAAACATTAAAAACCAACTTAGAAACAGTAGCAGTGAGGAATTTCTATCACAATTTCATCTCTTTATCTTCCACCAAATATTTCCCTCTTCAGATGGGAATTAAATGATCTTACTATGCAGCTTCAACCTCCCTATTGCCTTGTGGGAAATATGAATGCCCATCATCATCTGTGGGATCTTCTCACACGGACAGTAGAAGTAACTTAATCGAAACTTTTCTAGATGATCAACAACTGAATTCCAGATCTCACACTTATATAAGTTTGACTACAGGTATCACTTCTGCAATAGACTTAACACTATGTTCTCCATCAATTTATCCCAGTATAGAATGGTTCGTATTAAATGATCCTTACAACAATGATCATTTTCCGATGTCGATTGTGTCTGTATGGAACATACTATGTTCCATAAAGACACAATCGACTCTTACAGAAGAAACCAGAACAGTATGGAATTTTAAAAAAAGCTAATTGGAGTAAATATATGCAATTAATCAAGCTGGATAAGCAATTAATAGAAGTGTTACCAATAGATGATGTTTTTTTTTTTTTTTTTATGTATTCACATCTTTATGTATTTTTATCTATTCACAATGTTACATTATGTATTAATGTAACATTGTGAATAGATGATGCTGTCATATATATCACCAGTCATCTGCTAGAAGCTTCGAAAGCTACAAAAACTCAAATAAGTGTTACAACTCTTGGTGGAATGCAGAATGTGCGATGGCAAAAACAAAACACAAATCGTGCGTGGAATGGATTCTGGAAATATCTAACTACCCTCAATTTGATTGCATATAAAAAAGCCAAAGCCGAAGTGAGGAGAATTCAGAAAAAGGCAAAGAAAAATTCTTGGATCATGTTTGCTTCCACACTTACTAGGAACTCGAGTCCTGGTTTGGTGTGGAAAAAAATTCGGATTTTAAGTGGAAGATATCCAAGCATACAATCTCCAATCTTCCATTGGAAAGGACAGGATGTTCCTACAACAGACAAGATATCAGAAATTCTGGCTGAATCTTTTTGCTTCTGCATCAGTAGTTACAAGCTACAGCACTGATTTTCAAAAATATAAAGAGCAAGCTGAACGGAGTAAGTTGAATTTCTCTACCAAGACATCTCATTCCTATAATCTACCTTTCCTAAAAGAGGAATTACTTAAAACCATTACAAAATTGCCTAATAGCACACCAGGTCTCGATGGCATTTATTATACTATGATACAACACCTAAACTCTGATTGTCTGGATATCCTACTAGCTCTATATAATAGAATTTTTCTGAACAACCTGTATCCATCCATATGGCGGCATGCAATTGTTCTTGCATTTCCCAAACCCGGAAAAGATTCTTCCTATACATATAATTATCACCTTATTTCACTGACCAGCTGCTTAGGAAAAATCCTTGAACTAATGGTGCACAATAGACTTGCATGGTTGCTAGAAAAGGAGAATGTTTTATCACCCCACCAATTTGGATTTAGGAAAAATAGATCAACACTTTATCTACATATCAAAGTTGAAACAAATATTAGAAACTTATTTATAAGAAAGCAGCATATAGTGATGGTAAATCTAGATCTTGAAAAAGCTTTTGCCGCAACATGGAGATTCGGAATCATACGAGATCTATTTCAGTTAGAATAAAGAGGACAACTTCCACAATTTATAGAAAAATTCCTTACTGACAGAACATTTCAGGTATGATAATATACCTACAATATATATACAACAGGAAGGGCTCAGTATTAAGTGCCATCCTGTTTGTACTGTGGGTGAACAATACCACAAAGGTTATACCACCTTCACTGGAAATATATATGTACGCAGATGATCTTTCCATTTCATTTCAATCACAAAGAATGAACACAATTGAATGACAGCTCCAATTATTCATAAACAAAATGGACTAAAAATAATGGATATAGAATATCTGAGAAAAAATCAGCTGTTATACATTTCTGTAAAATGAGTGGTCTTCATTCTGAACCAGTTTTATTCTTAAATAAAATTGCTCTACCTGTTCAAAATTTCTCCGTTTTAGGCTTAACATTAGATAGAAAACTAAACTTTCCTGAACATATACTAAGACTTCGAACTAGTTGCCTCTCAACTTAAAATCTTGCGCACAATATCCTGAATGGCCTGGGGAGCCGACAAGTACATATTACTACAATTATATAAAACTTTGATTAGATCTTGTTTGGATTATGGATCTCCTGTATATGCTTCAGCAAGAAGGAGCATGTACACCTTCGACGAGATTATCTACTGTGCATGTATGCGGCAAAAATATACAGTCAGCCATCATATCCAAATTGGTCCATTATTCACAATCCACTATGGACGAGTAATTATGATTGCGAGGCAAATGAAAATAAACCAGTAGGACTGCATCTCAGACACTTAACTGAAGTTTGGGAAATACATTTCCAGCACATTTCTGCAGTAGATATAAACTCAGAACCTCCTTGGATGCCGACTGTGCCTTTGTCCATATCGCATCTTACAAACAGGAATAAAAAAGAGATCTCTCCAATTGTTATACAGAAGCTCCATGCACTGCACAGTTTTGAAAATAGAAACAGTCATCAGACTAACATGGATGGATCAAAATTGAATAACTCAGTAGGTGCTGCAGTAGTTTTACCATAATATACTATATCTGTCTCCTTGCTCATGTTTGCAGTTTTTCACAGCAGAATTATATTAGTACTGGATGATATTACCGAGCACCAACTTCTACCTGCTCTAATCTATATTGACTCCCTTAGTGCAGTAACAGCTCTACAGAATAGCAAATATTCCTCAAATTCCTTGATTCAGCATCTTAAAAAACAACTCAGAGTTGTTTTTTAAGATATGCTTAATATATATATATATATATATATATATATTAAGCATAAAGCAAGAAAACAAGTGTCTATCTGTTGGATTCCCAGCCATGTTGGAATCCCAGGAAATAACCATGCAGCCCAAGCTGCAAAATAATCCAGATCTTAACATACAAGATAACTTTCAGTTTGTACCATTTACAGATTATAGGGATGTATTTCATACCAAATATACTTCCATTTGGAAACAACTTTGGAGGAACCAACTGTGCAATAAACTCCGCAGAATAAAAAAAATTTATGTTCAGTCATTCGAACCAATTCCTTCCAATCATTAGCAAACTTGCAAGCTCCTCTAACCCTCTTTCATATACTTAGTGACAAAGCAAACCTAAGTGAGCTCTTTATATATATTTAACACCTTAGAATAATAGATACACTTTGATATATCTATAAATCATAAAAATGAACATAGTGATTCTGACAGGCACATATTGGCCATATTTCCCCTTGTGTCATGAAATTTGCATAAAAACAACATTTTCTGCTAATGGATTTTCTGTACTATGGGCAGGGCCATTCCTGGTTCCTTGGCTGCCTACATACAACAAGTATTTGGCACCCCTTTACATCATACTTTTAAAAGGAAAACCTTTTCCTAAAAACTTTGTTTTTACTAGTAATATGAACACAGTGACACAAATTTAAATTACATTTTTATTGAAACTAATACATAAAACTACATAATAACCCTATCCTATAATAATTCCTGATGTGTCCTTCTGTCTGTCTGTCCCCTGTTCTATTTTAAAAATCGTTTGACGTAGAGAAATACAGTAAACTTTATTTCTACTCACTAGGAGTTCCCAGTAAACCTATTCTCGTTTTCAACCCCAGAAGAAAATTACGCGTTTCCAAAATAATAAACGTAAAATTCGATTTTTCACTTTGCAGCATAATTTTGTTTTGTAGAATTAAATTATTATTGGGAATCTCACATGCAACATTTTACAAAATGATGCATGTGAGATTCCCAACATGCATCATTTTAAAAAAAATTCCACAAATATTTCTATTTTTGTCGTCAAATTTTTAGTTTCGGCTCCTTCACCTTAATGCAAAAGAAGCTGAAAGTTAGTCGAAAAAATAAGATTTTGGGTTAGCATTGCCTTGACCAATAACCATATTGAAGTGTGCTCGAGATCTACATTACTGCCTAAGAAAAAGACAGCAAAAATCGGACTGAAGATTAGTAATAGAATAATTTTGAGATGTTTATTCAGATTAGAACTTTTATAGTTAGAAATCTATTTAATAATATCTTTAAGCAATGCTATTGTATTGACTCTCTTACAAAAAATGCAGTTATAATCAAACTTAAGTAAACATTTTCATTCATTTTGAATATACAATTGTAATTTTTGCAGATTTCAATCCATATTTATGACTGAGATAACATATTAAGAAATCATCAATGAAGGTATTATTGTGTAAATGTATTTTCTTGCTGCTTAATGGGCATTTTCATATTTCCTCCAAAAATTAATTTTGATTAAAACAATATTTAACAAAATTTTAATAAATTTCCATGTGATGAACTTTGTACGCTCTTGAATTTCTAGGCTTTATTTTAACTGGTAAACTGAATTAAACTCCAGTAAAATTATTATTGCGCTTCAGGGTTCTATTCTCACTGCATACATTCTTCAAACTGAATGAGTATTTTACATCGATATTCACACATGAGGAGTTATTAAGGATTGAAAATGCCAGAAGGTTATCAAATTGTAGCAGGGTGCTTAATGATTTTGTAATAGCTGAGAGCAAAGTGGAGGAGAAATTGTTGAAGTTAAACATAAGAAAGGCACTGGGGTGGATGGGATCTATCCAGTTATATTAAAGGAGGTGGCAAAGGAAGTAAGCAAACCCTTAACCATAATTATGAGAGCATCCTTGGACTAAGGGGAGGTCCCTATGGACTGGAGATGTGCAAATGTATCCCCAATTCTCAAAGGGGGATCGAAGGGTGACATGAGCAATTACAGACCAGTTAGTTTAACTTCTGTTCAGGGTAAAATAATGGAGTCACTGGTTAAAGATGCATTGCAGGATCATCCAGACAAGACTGCAGCAATAATTCAGACACAACATGGGTTTGTTAAGGGAAAGTCTTGTGTGACAAATTTGATAGGATATTATGATGTGGTTACAAAGGAACTGGATTCAAAAAATAATTTTGATATCATATATTTGGATTTCAGGAAAGCTTTTGACACTGTTGTGCATGTAAGACTACTGTACAAATTGGAGCAGAATGGTATTAAGGGTAAGTTTCTACAATGGATAAAAAGATGGTTGAGTGGGAGAAGACAGAGGGTGGTAATCAATGGGTTTTGTGGACTAATGTTATTAGTGGAGTCCCACAGGGTTCAGTGTTGGGTCTACTGTTGTTTTGTATATTTATCAATGATATTGATGAAGGTATATCAGGCTTAGTGTCGAAGTTTGCAGATGACAGAAAGATTGGCAGGGTTGTTAATGACAGTAATGGCTGTGTGCTACTGCAATAGGATCTAGAAAATTTGGGTATATGGGCTGAGAAGTGACAACTGAATTTTAACATTGACAAATGCAAAGTACTGCATATGGGTAGAAATAACCCCAGAGGAACGTTAACAACTGTGTGGTACTACACTTAGGATGGTAGAAAATGAAAAAGACCTGGGAATAATTGTGCAGTCAGATAGGAAGTTTTCTGAGCAATGCAGACAGGCTGCCAGAGCAGGTCATGGAGTTTTGTCAATGATATATAGAAATTTTGCTAGCAGGGAAAAGGAGGTGATTGTCCCTCTGTATAAGGCAATGGTCAGGCCACGCCTTGATTACTGCATACAGGTCTGGAGGTCTCATTTTAGGGAGGATGTAGATTTGCTTGAGCGTGTGCAGAGAAGGGCAACAAGGTTGGTGAGGGGAATGAAGGGATCCTCTTACCAAAAGAGAGGCTCAAGTTCTGCAAATTGCAGCGGCTGGAGACTAGGCACCTGTGTGGTGATCTGATTGAGGCGTATAACTCCTTGAATGGATTGAGCACGCTGAATTCTGATGGGATTCTTCCATTGTTCAGATTACGAACCTAATGGAGCATAAATTCAAATTGAGGAAAGACAGCTGTAGAATAGATGTGCGGAAATTTGCCTTTAGCCAGCAGGTGGTTAATTGCTGGAACAAACTTCCATCTGTCGTTGTGGAAGTTGATAGGTTAAATAAATTTAAGGAGGAACTGGACAAACATTTAGAGGAAATAGTTGTGTGAATTTTTTTTTTTTTTGGCTGATGCTACATAAGCTCATACACTTGCTTTCTTGCATCACATGCCACGATTACTATTACAAGAGTTCAATACATTTTTCTATTAATTATGTTTTATCATAACTAATTTTCTAATTGTAGGGCATAATATAACATAATATAACTCTTAGAGAATAAAAATTCATATGAATTTACTATTTGTGGTTCCTAGGAGGTATGTGCACCTGTGTTTTAATTTAAAAAATACACCATTTAAAGTAGGAAACAATGTACAAATTAGTGCAACTGCATCATATTAGTACTCAGCCAATTTTAGATTAGCAAATTATTTACAAAAGCGGCATCCTTTAAGTTATATCTCATATTGTGAATACCTTCACAACAAGTTGCCATGACATTGAACTACTTTGAATAAGTAACGCTTCGCCTAAGGGAGAAGACTGTTGTTACTTATTCTCATTGGATACCACCACCACCACCCGACGGCACCGTTTCAGGGCTATTTGGCCCTTCTTCGGTGGGTGGGTAGGTACCCAAGTGATGTAATAATGGCAAAACAGTTATGAAGTATAACTCCATAATACTTCATTAAGTATCATAACAGACCTTCAAAACTCGGAAACCAAGCATTTCCGGAACTATGTTGATATAAAATATTTTTATTGTCTACAGATGAGGAACTCATTCCTGAAGTTATGCTGTGTATTTTTGAGACACCCTGTATTTTCTACAGAAATTATTGCAAGGTCACTTTAAATAATTTTTAATGATCTTTAATTTAGAAAAAGATCTTTCACCAGTTGAAACAGAAAGTGGAAGAGTCAAAAAAATTCAGTGCTTTTGCAACATTTGGAACTCCATTTATTATATTATTGTTACATATCATTTTAAGAAACTCTTTTGGATCGTCACTCTTAATATTTAATGCTTTTAATGATTTCAGCTCTTCAAAAAGTTTTGTCATTTATATTACTTTCACAAATAGAAGGATCTGTCAATTCTACATGTAAATTACTGCAATGCATTTTAAGGTCTTCATCATTTAAATCAGAAAAATTCATAAGAAGTTGAAATACGCATCTGTATCTGCTAACATGTCAAATATAGTTTGTATTGAATTTAATGCTGTATCTAAAAGTGTAAAACAAAACCCCACCTTATATTTTAATTTTGGTCTGTGATTGGGTCATCTGGCAACTCATAGTCAAATTGATTTTTTGCACATCTTGTTCTCAAGGCTGCCGCTGCAGGAAACATGGTTTCCAAATCCAAGTCATTCGATAATGAAAAAGCCTTAGAAATACACTTTTCAAAATATTCGTCTGACCTTTTCATTTCAAAATATTTTATCAAATTGTTCAAGGCTTCTGTACATTCTGCAATATTTAGTTTAGGATTTTGCAACATCTTATTAACAACATTGACTTTATTTAGAATACCATACCATACGATAATTGATATTATGAATTTAAAAGAATGAATCTTTGGCAAGGGTTTGAACAAGATTTTTAGTATTTATGTCTCTACTTTGGTCAGATATTAATTGTAACAATGTGTCATAAATTTCACAAAGTAGAAATCTCAATGGCGTAACTACTTTTATTCTAATTTCCCACATGGATTTTAATGTGATGGATTTTAATGTGAATTTTGGAATATTTTTCCCATCTGTATGAGAAGGAAGAAAAGAAAGAAAGAAACTCTTGCATAATGTCGAAAAATTGAACAATTTCAAAAGTGACTTTTGCTGCATCACTAAATTTAAATTTTGCTGCATCACTAAATTTAAATTTTGCTGCATCACTAAATTTAAAGTATGAGAATTACATTGTACAAACATTGGACGACTTATTTGCATCTTTGATACGTTTTGGAAGGCCAATATATTTTCCACTCATATTGGAACTGCTGTCATAACCTTCACCCCTCATGTTATTTAATTTTGTATATTTTGGGAATAAATCATTTAATATATAATATACATAATTCCTTACCTGTTGTGTCATTAATTTGATGAAATCCCAAAAAATTACCTTATTTCTACGTCACTGCCAGAATATACAACAAAACATAAATGTTAATTGTTCAACATGGCTATTGTCAGGGGTGCAGTCTAGAATAATTGAGAAATACTTGCTATTTTCGACTTTACCTAATATTTCTTTCTTTATTTTGTCAGCAATTAAAGGACTTCCTAATTCATTTCACAAATATACGTGGTCTCAATTCTAATCGCAACGATGTCCATTTCCACTTGCAGTCTGCCAAACCTCATCTACTTTTTCTGACAGAATCTCAGTTATCGGTTGATTCATCTACTACTCATCTCAGATGCCCAAATTATTCGGTGTATGATTCCTTCCACCTCAAAGGTGGTACTTGTGCATATGTCCGTTCTGATATTCCCTGTCGGAGACTTGGCAATTTGGAATCTCCTCTCTTTGATCTTCTCTGGCTTAAAATCTCTCTACCTCATTGTGTCAAATTCATCTGTTGTCTCTACCGTTCACCCAACTCCAAGTGATTCCACTAATCACTTGGAGCTCTTTGACTTCCAATCTTTGCAACTTGACTTTCTCTAGTCCAACTTTCCTAACAGTGAAGTAATTTTCCTTGGTGATTTTAATGTTCACAACTCCAGCTGGCTTCCGTTTTCTAGTCACACCGACCCAGCAGGTTGCAATTACTAATGACCTAGCACAGATTGTTCATTTACCTACAAGAATACTGGACAATCCTAATTATACAGCCAATATGCTTGATCTTTTTCTCACAAACAACCCTTCTAAGTACACGGTCGAAGTGAGAGGTCCTTTAGGCACTTCAGATCACAACTTGGTGATTGTCTCTTCTCCAATGGAACCTTTATCTCATGGCTATTCCCAACCACGTGTTGTTTGGCATTACAAGAATGCAAAATGGGATGACCTGCGAGACTTCTTTTCCTTGGTTGGATTACTGTTTCAAAACTTCTGATGTCAATGTTTGCTCAGATCGTGTCAGTGAGATTATTCCTGCAGGAATGGAATCCCTTATCCCACACTCCACTTTAAAATCTTGTCCTTTATCTAAACCTTGGTTTTCCAATAAATGTGCTTAGGCTGTCCAAGAGAAGAATGTTGCATATCGTAATTGGCTTGTTTCTAATTCTTCAGTTTCACTTTCTGCCTACACCAAAGCTCGCAACAGTTGTAAAGCAGTTATTAATCAGTCCAAACTAGAGTTTGAACAGGCTAAGAGTAGAAAACTTGCTTCTTGCCCTAATGGTAGCCGAGCATTCTGGTCTCTTGCCAAAGCTATTGGCCGCAACTTTTGCCCATCTTTGCTCCCACCTCTGTCCAAACCAGATGGTTCTGTTGCCACTTCAGCCAAGGATAAAGCTGACCTGCTAGCATCCCATTTTTCTTCCAGCTCATGTATTAATGATCTTGGTAAAACACCTCCCACCATTCCCAACACGCTCCATTCAATGCCTCCTGTGGTCTTCCGTCAAAAGGATATCAGAAGGATTTTGATGAATCTTGATGCTAAGAAAGCTCCAGGTCCTGATGGTATCTCTCCACTTGTTCTCAAAACCTGTGCTCCTGAACTTACTCCTATTCTTTGCCACCTTTTTTCACTTTCTTATTCCAAAGGTGTTTTTCCTTCTGCTTGGAAATTTGCTCATATCCAGCCAGTTCCTAAAAAGAGTGAGAAATCCCTCCCATCCAATTATCATCCCATTGCAATTACTTCTACTCTTTCTAAAGTAATGGAGAAACAATTAACCGCCAACTCTTAAACTACCTAGAAACCTTCCGTCTGATCAACGATCACTAGTATGGATTCCGTCAGTGTCGATCCACTGGAGATATTCTGGCTTATGTTACCCATTTATGGACTAATTCAATGGAAAGGTTCGGTGAAACACAAGTAATTGCTCTTGACATCTCAAAGGCTTTTGATCGTGTTTGGCGTAAAGGTCTTCTAAACAAGCTTCCATCTTATGGTTTGCCAACTGTTTTTTATAATTGGTTATCCAGTTTTCTCTCTGATCGCTCACTGAGGGTGATGGTAGATGGCTCTCTGTCTTCTAACTTCTCCACTAATGCCGGTGTCCCCCAAGGTTCAGTTCTTTCCCCCACTCTTTTCCTCTTGTATATCAATGACCTTCTTCCATTAACTGGAAATCCTATCCGTAGTTTTGCCGATGATAGCACATTGCATTCAACTTTCCATTTTGAGGAAACCTTATCCTGCTCAATCAGCTTCAACTTCTCGAAAATCTGCTACCAAATTCATTAAATGGCGATCTTCAGGTAATTCTCCAGTGGGGCAAAGACAACTTAATTGATTTCAACCCTTCTAAAACTCAGTCTTGTCTTATATCTCGCAAAAAGGATTCTTCTGCTCCTTTAGAGACACTCTTGATTTCTAGGCAAAATGATATATCTCTTTTGGGGATTTTGTTTGTTTGTTTGTATTGAGGTTTAATGGCGCATGGACTATGCGGGTCATAATGCACCAGCTTTTGGGGATTACCCTGACTTCTAATCTCTCTTGGCACAAGCACATTACAAATATTGCTTCCTCTGCATCTAAAAAATTTGGTTTTCTCTTTCTCTCTCAGTGTTACTTTTCTTCCAAACAGCTGCTCACTCTGTATAAATCGCAAATCCGCCCTGCCATGGAATATTGTTCCCACATCTGGGGTGGTGCCCCCAAAACCTCTCTCACTTCTTGATTCCATTCAGAAGAGGGCAGTTAGGTTAATTAATGATTCATCTCTAACATAGACGCACTGTTTCTGCTGCATGCCTCTTCTACAGATACTTCCATGGGCACTGTTCTTCTGAATTGGCTTCTATAATTCCTGCTCTCTCTTTCAAAACAGTCCGAACACGTGCCACCACTAGCCAACATCCATTTACTGTCCAACTTCAAACCCACAGAACCAACTTTTCATCTTCCTCATTTATTCATTCAATTGCCGTTTTCTGGAACAACCTTCCTTCATACGTATTTCCTGAAAATTATAATCTACAGAAGTTCAAGTCCAATGTCAACAAATATCTTCTTTCGTCTTCTTAACCTCAAACCCAAGCACGGTACTAAGTACTATAGGTTCTAATACCTCTCGTGTTTGGGGTTCACATAAAAAAAAAAAAAAAAAAAAAAAAAAAAAAAATTAAAGAAATAATTTCATTCTGAAATTTACTTCCCAGATAATGTGGCATATGACTAATATTTTTTTTTATATTGGAAAGGTGATCCATTATGTACAGATCAAATTTAGCTAACATTTCAATTGCTTTCAAACAATTACCATTATTGGGAACATAAAATTCACTTGAGGAACCGCAAAATGCAAAAGACTGGCCAGCTAAATATTGAACAATAGAAAAATTCATTTCAGTCCACCGATTTTTCTCTAGTTCATACAAGCAACATTGTTCTTTATCTACAGTTGTTTGTTTTGTTAACATGGACTTCATTGTAACATATTTATTGTAATTAGAAATATAAGTAAAAGATATTTCATGTCGTTGCAAATTAATACTAGCATGCTTCCAATCAGAAAAGCCAGTTGAACATAATTGAATACTTGCAGTTCCAAATATTTTACAACAAAAACAATATATACTATTTTTTGACAGTGAATATATTAACCGGTCATGATTTAACCTTTTTTGTTGTTTGCTAATGTCCTTGTATAATATACACTTGAAAATTGTCCTTTTTCATTTGAAGGAAATGAAACATTATTCACTTGTTTAGGTCCAATTTCCACCATGTCTATCCACTTTCTTAATAAAATTTTGGGCCAATGACCAGGATCCTTGATGGCTTCTATGGGAATGTTTTAATCCACTGCTCCTGATTTTTTAACTCCAAGAGAAGCATAATTTTCTTGCTCCACCATCGGTTGTCCTATTACTTTATCATCATCAGAAATTTGCTCCGATTCATCACCTTTTTTTTTCATGTGCAATAGTCAATAGTACTTTTGCAATACTTTAACATACTTCTTGTTTTTCTGTTCTTTTTTTTTTATATTCTGCTCTATTTAATTTTTTTCCCTTGGAAACATCTTACCTTAATCCAATAATTTTTAATGATGTTAAAAATTAATATTTAGTGTATTTTGCTCTAAGATATTTGAGTAATTTTAATTGACTCTTTTATTTAATGAGTTAAAACGCTTACCTTTATTATTTATCTAATCATAAAATCTTACTACTATTAAATTAATAAAAAAGTTAGCGGTACAAACACTTTTCTAAATAATAATATTCTGTCTTCTCATATGCCTTGTCTATGTGTCTCTTACCTTAGTCCCCTCCTCTTGCACAAACACACGAATACATTGTCTGTGACTTGGTCTGCCTCCGTAGCCAGGTGGGCAAGAGCAGAAGTGCATAGCATACGGTTCTTGATTAGACCAGGGTTCAAGCCCGTAACCACCAAATACGGAGGATGCGGAAAGATCAGGGAATGACCACCGCATGTCCCTGGAGTAATATGGCCTTAGTTGCTAATGCTCCTAAAAACCAAATAACAAACAATAGCGACTTGGTGCCACAACCATTTAATACAAATTCCGCACAAAGTATACATGTAATAATCAACACAATCATACACAACATGAAAAACAAAGTAGTTAGGGCTCCTGTTGATATAAAATGTATTCACAGAGGCTAGTGCTGGTTTTCAATTTTTATGATATTTGCTGCCTGTGTGTTGATCATGCATTCCCTGCACTTTTGAGCGGCCATGACTATGGGTGCTATGATGTCATCTTGTTCATGGGTAATGATCAGGTCTAGAATATTCTTACTTTTAGTATTTTAAGTTTATTTAAAAAAATGTCCCCCATGGTGAGCTTTCCTCCCACTTGCTCCAATCACTAAGGGGTAAACTGAAAATCACCCATGATAAGACATTCATAGTTGCCTATCCATTCCATCTACACATAGAAGGGCTCTCATTATATTCTTCACAGACCACTCTGTAGCATACCCCAACTCTCATTTTACCTTTGCATATAACTACTTCACACAACACAGATTTGTGCTTGAATCTTGGAAAGCTTGTGTCATTCTCAAGCTGTTTTGGATAAGATGATCCCCACCCTCACCCTTTATACCTTGCCTGTTCTTCCTAAATATATTATACATACTATAGTGATACTCACGAGCCCTATTTCTGGAAGACATTAGACACAGTTACAATGAAGTAGTCTTGTATAGTTTATTATCCTGACACATCCCTTGAAGTTATTTAAACTAATTTCACAGCATTAGTTTACTTTTCATTTGAAGCATCATTATTCTCACAATATCAGCTTTCGCAACCACAAACAAGGAATGTTTCCTGAAATATGAAAGCATTGGCAGTGATGGTACAACCTTTTTTCAAATATATTCCATTTTGACAGAACAAATTCCTTCTAACTACTCAGGCAGGCCACTTATAAAAATTTCCCCATAAAAGCCTGCAAATTCCATCAAGACATTCAGTTAACCTAAAAGGCTTTCAGCATACAGTCCCTCCTATCATGACTCGGCAGAATTGTGGATATACATATTCTACCTTGTAGAATATGTATATCCACATATACATATTCTAACTTGTAGCAGTTTTTCAACATGGTCCTATATTTATCAAGTTAATCATCAGTTCATGGGCATTTAATATTATTAGCCCCACATGAATAATAATGCACTGTTCACCTCTCCCTCCCTTAAAATCTGACAGTCTATTGGTAACATCATTACTTGTTGCTTCCAGCAGATACACACTGGTTATGATCCCACTAACCCTATTACAAAAAAAGTTACCTAATTTCTCTGACAATGGAGTCTCAATAGAAACAAATCCTCTTGAACCAGAGCAGTAGAACAAAAGAACAGTCAAGAGCAGCAGAACAAGAGAACAGCATTAGCATTAGCAGAGGCATATGATGCATCAGCCAAAAAAAAAAAAAACCCTCCGTGCGTTCAAAATACCTGTCCAGCTGAGCCTTAAATTTAATTAGGCTATCAACTTCCACAACAAGGGATGGAAGTCTGTTCCACCAACCAACTACCCACTGGCTAAAGGCAAATTTCTGCACATCTACCCTACATCTGTCTTTCCTCAATTTGAATTGATGCCCTCTCAGGTGATTATTCTGAGCAAGAGGAAGAATCCTATCAGCATTGAGCATGCGCAAACCGTTCAAGGCTTTATACACCTCTATTAGATCATCTCGCCAGTGCCTAGTCTCCAGACACTGTAATTTGCAACAACAGTATCAAAAGCCTTTCTAAGATCTTTGTAAGAGCAACCCTTTTTCCAATCAGTAATCCTGTTGCCCTTCTCTGTACTCGTTCTAGCAGCTCTACATCCTTCTTGAAATGAGGCCTCCAGACCTGTATACAGTACTCGAGGTGTGGCCCGACTATTGCCTTATACAAGGGAATAATCAACTCCTTATCCCTGCTAGAAAAATTCCTGTATATCATTGACAAGACACCATGAGCTACTCTTGCAGACTGTCTGCACTGCTCAGAAAACTTCATATCTGCCTGCACAATTACTCCCAGGTCCTTTTCATTCTCTACCACTGTCAGTGTAGTACCACAACGTATCAACTCTGTGGTACTACACTGTCAGTGTAGTACCACAGAGTTGATACGTTGCTCTGGGGTTACTGTTTCCCATATGTAGTACTTTACATTTGTCAATGTTAAACTTCATTTGCCACCTCTGCTCAATCTTTCCAGATCCTGTTGCAGCAGCAGCAGCAGCAGCAGCATACTGTTAGTAGTGTCCTTAACAACCCTGCCAACCTTTGTATCGTCTGCAAACTTGGACATTAAGCTTGATATACCATCATCAATATCATTTATAAATACAGAAAACCCATCACTGAACCCTGAGGGACTCCACTAATAACATTAGTCCATGATGAGCAGCGTCCATTGATTACCACTCTCTGTCTTCTTCCCCTCAACCATCCCTTTATCCATAGCAGCAATTATCCATACCTCCATGTGCAACAGTATCAAAAGCCTTTCTAAGATCCAAATATATAATATCAAAGTTATTCCCTGCATCCAGTTCTTTTGTGACTGCATCATAGTATCCAATCAAGTTGGTCAGGCAAGACTTTCCCTTAACAAAACCATGCTGTATCCAAGCTATAACTGAAGTCTTGTCTAGATGATCCTGTAGTGTTTCTTTAACCAGTGCTTCCATTAATTTTCCTGGAACAGAAGTTAAACTCACAGGTCTATAATTACTTGTGTCAATCTTTGATCCTCCTTTATGAATTGGGGGTCACATTTTCACATCTCCAGTCTATGGGTACCTCCCCTGAATAGTAAACAGATCAGTAGAATAGTCAAGATCAATAGAACAATCCTCTTGAACCAGGGCAGCAGAATAGTCAAGTGGACCTGACTAAACTGTTCTTAGGGTCTGAATTGGGGGGAAGGGAGTTGCATACATACTAGATCGCTGAGTAGACAGCTGTTTGCCATTTGTAGTGGGTAAGATAATTCACGGCATGAAGAGAAAGTCTGCACTGACAAACTGGGTTAATTATGTTGAAGTCATAAGGCATTTAGATGCAGGGAAACAATTTCAGTATCATATATACATATAGATTGTAGTAGAGCTTTTGACTTGGTTCCCATTGAGAGGCTATTGTACAAACTGCAGCATGCTGGAATTATTGAGAAAATCCTCAGGTGTGTAATCTGAGCAACAGGAAGAATCCCATCAGCATTGAGCTTGCTCAAATCATTCAAGGGCTTATATACCTCAATTAGATCACCTTGTAGGTGCCTAGTCTCCAGATTCTGCAATTTACAGGCCTTTTGCAATTTTCAGATGTTGCACTTTGCAAGGTGCAGTCTTGCAAATTGCAGCCTTTCTTGGAAAGAACAACACTTTGTTCCAGTTACCAATTTCGTTGCCCTTCTGTGTTCTCATTCCAGGAGCTCTATATCCTTCCTAAAGACCTACAGACCTGTATGCAGTACTCAAGGTGTGGCCTAACCATTGTCTTATGCAGAGGGATAATCACCTTATCACTGCTAGAAAAATTCCTGTATATCATTGATAAGATCCCATAAGCTGCTCTGGTAGCCCATCTGCACTGCTCAGAAAATTTTCATATCTGACTACACAATTACCCTCAGGTCTTTTTCATTCTCCACTATCCTGAGTGTAGTACTGCACAGTTCATACATCACTCTGGAGTTAATTCTACCCATAATCAGTACTTTGCATTTGTCAATATTAAACTTCAGTTGACACCTGTAAACTCATCTGCCCAAGATTTCTAGATGCTATTGCAGTAGCGTACTGTCATTAACAATCCTGCCAACCTTCATATCATCGGCAAACTTGGACCTTAAGCCTGATATACCTTCATCAGTATTATTGATAAATATAGAAAATAACAATAGGCACAACACCAGACCCTGGGGACTCCACTAATAACATTAGTCCATGAAGAGCCCATTGTTTACCACTATCTGTCTTCTCCCACTCAGCCATCTCTTTATCCATAGCAGCAACTTTCCCTTAATGCAATACTGCTCCAATTTGTACAGTAATCTTCCACGTGCAACAATATCAAAGACTATGATATCAAAATTGTTTTTTGCATCCGATTCCTTTATAACCACAGCATAGTATCCAATCAAATTTGTCAGACAAGACTTTCCCTTAAGAAAACCACGCTGTGTCTGAATTAGTCCGGATGATCCTGCAATGCTCCTTTAACCAGTAATGCCATTATTTTCCCTGGAACAGAAGTTAAACTAATAGGTCTGTAATTACTCGTGTCACCCTTTGATCCCCCTTTGTGAACTGGGGATACACTTGCACATTTCCAATCCATGGGGACTGCCCCCGAGTCCAAGGATGCTCTCATAATTACGGCTAAGGTTTGCTTACTTCCTTTGCTGCCTTATTTAATATAACTGTATAGATCCATCCATCCCAGGTGCCTTTCTTATGTTTAATTTCAACAATTTCTCCTCCACTTTGATCTCAGTTTTAAAAATAATTTAGTACCCTGTTAGAGTTTGATAAGCTTCTGGCCTCCACTTCCCTATAAGAATTTCTCATGTGTGAATATAGATGCAAAATATTCATTCAGTTTGTCAGCTAACTTAACCGAGACAAATCTACTATCCACGACTAATAGCACCCATAATGTCCCAAACAGCAAACAAAAACCAGCAACAGTGTATGTAGACCTTGAAGCAGCATTACATAGCATAAATACTCTTCTAACCTTGCTTGAGAGTTATTTCCATATTAAAGATAACATGCTAGCCATTTAATGTTGCTGCTAACTGATAAAGTTTTATTCCTTCAATGCAACATAACACAAGAAGAATAAATACTGCTTTGCCACTAGCACTGGTGCTTTTGGGACTGTTATTTACTACAGCACTGAAGCCATTTATTGTGGGCAGACAATATATATTGTTGTACACAGGTGACATCAAGCTACTTACTCATATTCCACCAGGAGTTGACCCTCAAGCAATGACATCCATTATTAAGAATAAGATTGAGCAATTCACAGACTATCTTGAACAACTTTAGGCTGAGGCTAAACCCAAATAAATCTGTTAATGATGGTGTTCTTGCTAAAAAAAAAGCTAATTAAGTCCCGCCTGCTCTCCAAGATTACCCTATCCGGTTGTAGGCAGCTACGAGGACTTGGGAGTCATTTTGAACCCCAAGTTTTGTTTCTTAACCACAGAAGCTTTAGTAAGTAAAGTGAGAAGCCTCAGATGGCATGTCAATCATCATCTTCTTTATGTTAATGACCTGCAAACAACAAAGAAATATATTCACACCAGTATCTACTCCTCTGTGCTATATTCAGCTGAAAATTGGGTGTAATTTCTACCAATACTAAAGAAAAAATTATGCAGAAGAGTACTGGCTCCTGAAATGGATAACTTACAAACACAGTCTACCACCACAAATGCAGACCATTCAAGTGGCTTCACAAGTAAATCTACCCATGGCTGCCAAGAACCATTAAGAGGATGAGTACAACAAGTGCAAGAAAGTTTTTAACAGGTGTAATCACTTTCCCTGACTGCATGCATGGGTGGCAAGTGGGTATAATCACTCTCCTCCCCATACCAGGTGGAAAAGGCTTGGGTTCAAATCCCATCAATGATGTGAGGGACATTTATTTGCTTTTTCACTCCATGGCTGAATCAGTATAAAAGTATTGCATTTGGGTAGCAGTAACCCCAAATGCAATACTGTGTGGTACTACACTCAAAGTAGACCTGGGGGTTATTGTGCAGCCAGATATGAAGTTTTCTGAGCAGTGCAGACAGGCTACCAGAGAAACTCATGGGGTGTAGTCAATAATATACAGGAATTTTGCTCAAGGGATAAGGAGGTGATTTTCCTTTTGTATAAGACAATGGTCAGGCCACACCTTACATACTGCTAACAGGTCTGGAATCCTTATTTTAGGAAGAATGTAGGCCTGCTGGAACAAGTACAGAGAAGGGCAACGAGATTGGTGAGAGGAACAAAAGGTTGCTCTTACAACGAAAGGCTTAAGTTCTGCAAATTGCAGTGTCTGGAGACTAGGCATCTGCGAGGTGATCTGATTGAGGTGTATAAGGCATTGAATGGTTTGAGCAAGCTCAATGCTGTGGGGATTCTTCCTCTTGCTCAGATTGCACACCTGAAGGGGGATAGATTCAAATTGAGGAAAGACAGTTGTAGAATAGACGTGCGGAAATTTTCCTAGTTGACTGCTGGAACAAACTTCCATCTCTCGTTATGGAACTTGACAGTTTAAATAAATTCAAGGAAGAACTGGATGAACTTTTGGAGTGAATGGATGGGTAAAATGGGATTTTTTCTTTTGGCTGATGTATAAGTTTTCTTTCTTGCATCATATGCCTCTACCCCCTACCAATGTTACTCTATAACTATTAGACTCCTAGCTTTACATGCTGTGATGGGCCCAAATTGTTTTACTCTATCCTCTAGTAAGCAATAATATTTGTTTATTATCTAGAAATGTCCTCGCATGTAGCACAGTGGTTACAATCAGTGCCCTCTCACACCAGGAGGAAAAGGTGTGGGTTCATATCCCATCAATGATGCGAAGAACTTTTATTTATTGGCTTTTTTTCCTCTGTGGCTGAGTTAGTCGGTCTCAGGAGAGGATAACAAGGTTTTTGCACTTTAAAACAGGCATATTGATCAGAGAACCCACAAATTTATGGACAAAATACACATGGGTATGTGAGAGTGTTTTTGGGTAATCCTAATATTGCAATTTTTTTTTTTTTTTTTTTTTATCAAAGTGGTTTCTGGTTTGCATCATGTACCCTATTTACACAATGTTTGTTTTATATATTTTGTTATTTTTGTTGTTAGGCACATCAGGAACTTAGGCCATATTACACCATATATAATATGTCTGTAAATTGTGTGTTCTGTGGTTGATTTGCTGTTTTCTGGATGAAAAACCTGAATTTCAAGGAGAAAAGCCAAACAGTGATTATACCAACTGTGCTATGAACAGGAGCGTTTGTTGTGAAAGGAAGTTTATGGACACACTGTACATTACCATACAATTAAATACATACATCAAAAATAAAGCATATACACAGTAAATTAAACCTTTAAGTTCTATAGTATTCCATCACAGAGTATATCTTTCCATCATGTTAAAGAAAATGCATTCTACCAAGACATTTTCATTTGTTATGCCCATTCACAACATCCTCTGATTGCTGAAAATTCCATTTTGCTATAAAATGTGCAGATATTCGGGCCTCTAAAGGTGATCATTTTAAATGAGTACTACAAACAATGACCATGCATTAAACATTTCCAGCTTGACAATTGGCAATGTTCTGAAGACATAATCCACTGGTCATAGTAGACAGAAAGACCATGCTTTGAATGCTACACCCCACCTTGATGTACTGACCAAAGATGAGTCAACATGCTATCAAAATCTTTGAATATAGATTTTTTTTTCTGTCTCAACAACTTTGTTCACGACTCTTGGTAGAATAGTGTAATCATTTATGGGCTTATAATTTGAATCTGGTGAATCAATGATAACTGAATAAAATTAACAAGATTAAATCACTATCACTATTCTTACCTGGTTCTGCTGTCATATTGCAAGCTGTGCTGAGATTGCTTTCAATATCAAATGAACATAGGTTGGCTGTGCTATATGCTTCAGTCATATCTGTAACTAACTGATTCAACTGTAAATGAAAAAGTTTCTTTTGAAGAAGTTCATTCTCTGTTCATTTCATTCAGTTTCTTTTATAAATTATAATTTAATCATAATTAAATTAAATTATGATTAAATTTAATCATAATTTAATCATAAATTTCAATTAAAAATTGAAAATATATAAAAAAATTAGAAATGAAATTCCGAATACAGTAAGTTTGCAAATTTTTGATAGAAAGTATGACTAAGATAGGTTATACCACTGCATTTGCAGACATACAATTAATATGAAATATTTTATTTTGTCCAAGTTCTAGTTGAAATGAATAAGCAATAAAACTTTTTGTATTCTGTTGGGATAAATTCACTAAATAAATATACATTCAGTTAACAGTTCATTAGAAATATGACCCATTTTCCACAGAACCTTCATCACTACTAGTAAAGCAGTGATTTGCCTATGCATGGAGGCTAATAAGTGATGCTATCTCTTGAGTGTTTAGCTATGCAGACTGGACAGCATCCTTAGAGTAATTGGAAACAAGTCAATACCTAGAGTAATTGGAAGCAGGACAATACCTATTGAGTATTAGCATTAGCATTAGTAGAGGCATCTGATGCAAGAAAGCAAGCTTATGCAGCATAAGCCAAAAAAAAAAAACGAAAGTAACATAAATAAAAATAACCACTTCCACTTCACCCCTCTGTTTGTTCGAAATACCTGTCCAGCTGAGCCTTAAACTTATTTAGGCTATCAACTTCCACGACAAGGGATGGAAGTCTGTTCCACCTACCAACCACCCACTGGCTAAAGGCAAATTTCCGCACATCTATCCTACATCTGTCTTCCCTCAATTTGAATTTATGCCTTCTCAGGTGATTATTCTGAGCAAGAGGAAGAATCCCTTCAGCATTGAGCATGCTCAAACCATTCAAGGCTTTGTACACCTCTATCAGATCACCTCGTTGGTGCCTAGTTTCCAGACACTGTAATTTGCAAAACTTAAGCCTTTCTTCGTAAGAGCACCCCTTTGTTCCATTCACCAATCTAGTTGCCCTTCTCTGTACTCGTTCCAGCAGCTCTACATCCTTCTTGAAATGAGGCCTCCAGACCTGTATACAGTACTCTAGGTGTGGCCTGACCATTGCTTTATACAAGGGAATAATCACCTCTTATCCCTGCTAGAAAAATTCCTATATATCATTGACAATACACCATGAGCTACTCTTGCAGCCCATCTGCACTGCTCAGAGAACTTCATATCTGCTGCACAACCACCCCCAGGTCCCTTTCATTCTCTACCACTGTCAGTGTAGTACCACAGAGTTCATACATTGCACTGGGGTTGCTGTTTCCCATATGTAGTACTTTACATTTGTCAATGTTAAACTTCATTTGCCACCTCGAAGCCCATCTGCTCAACCTTTCCAAATCCTGTTGCAGTAGCATAGTGTCAGTAGTGTCCTTGACAACCCTGCCAACCTTCATATCGTCTGAAAACTTGGACATTAAGCCTGATATACCATCATCAATATCATTTATAAATACAGAAAACAATAAAGGACCCAATACTGAACCCTGAGGGACTCCACTAATAACATTAGTCCACGATGAGCAGTGTCCATTGATTACCACTCTCTGTCTTCTCCGCCTCAACCATCCCTTTATCCATATCAGCAATTTGCCTCCAATGCCATACTGCTCCAATTTGTGCAGCAGTCTTCCATGTGCAACAGTATCAAAAGCCTTTCTAAGATCCAAGTATATAATATCAAAGTTATTCCCTGCATCCAGTTCTTTTGTGACTGCATCATAGTATCCAATCAAATTGGTCAGACAAGACTTACCCTTAACAAAACCATGCTGTGTCCTAGCTATAACTGAAGTCTTGTCTAGATGATCCTGCAGTGCTTCCTTAACCAGTGCCTCCATTAATTTTCCGGGAACAGAAGTTAAACTCACAGGTCTATAATTACTTGTGTCAGCCTTTGATCCCCCTTTGTCAATTGGGGTCACATTTGCACATCTCCAGTCCATGGGTACCTCCCCTGAGTCCAAGGAAGCTCTCATAATTATGGCTAAGGGTTTGTTTACTTCCTTTGCTGCCTCCTTTAATATAACTGGATAGATCCCATCCACCCCAGGTGCCTTTCTTGTGTTTATCTTCAACAATTTCTCCTCCACTTTGCTCTCAGTTATTACAAGATTCTCTAGCTTACTGCTAGAGTTGAATACACCTCTGGCATTCCCCTCGCTGAATAACTCCTCATGTGTGAATGTCGATGCAAAATATTCATTTAGTTTGTTAGCTACCTGAGCAGGGTCATCAACAGTTGACCCATCAATCTCAAGTGGACCAATCTGATTCATCTCCTTCCTTCTAGAGTTTACATAAGTAAAGAACTCTTTGCTGTTTTTCTTCGCATCCCTTGCCAAGGATCTCTCGTAATCTGCCTTCGCCTGCCTAACCTCCTTTGTAACTTGGTTACAGATCAACTTGTATCTACCATAGGCGTCTGTGCCACGTGTTAATTTGTATGTACCCCATGCATTTTTCTTCTCTGCCATATGCCTCATTAGTTCATCTGACATCCATTTAGGCCTAAACCTTGAACAATATTTCTTAGTTGGTATGTAAAGCCTAGTAGGTTCCAAGATAAGTTCTTTGAATGCTTCCCATTTTGAATTTGCTGTTGGCAATATGATCAGTTGATCCCACTGTATAGAATTTAAATACTGTCTCAGTCCATTGTAGTCGCCTTTACGAAAGCAATACCCTTTCCCTTTACCCCTAATGGTAGTTACCTCTTTGAGTAACTCCCACTTCAGCACACTGTGATCACTGCCACCTAGTGGTTCATTTATCTGCAGATTCTTAATGCATGAAGAATCACTACTGATAATCAAATCAAGAGTATTACTCCCTCTAGTTGCCTCCCGAACATGCTGATGTAGAAAACAATCATCCAATAAATCCACAAAAGCCCTGCTAGTGTGTGAGTGACCAGCACCCAAATTCCAGTCAATATCTGGGAAATTAAAATCTCCCATTATAAGACGCTCTGATTTACTGGCCCACTCTATTTCTCCGAACAGTTTCTTATTATACTCATCAGAGTCATTAGGCCTATAGCACACTCCTACTCTCAATTTTGATCTCCCAATGCTTATGTCACACCAAACTGACTCGACACTGTACTGTCCAGCGATGTCGACTGGCTTCACTTCCTTGGATTTTGTGTGTTTTTTAACTAATAGCATAACCCCTCCTCCCTTCCTATCCTGTCTATCCTTTCTGTAGACATTGTACTCCCCAAATTCCAGTTCTGCATTCCTTATATCTGTGTGACACCACGTCTCTGAAATCCCCGCAATATCTGCCTTTGATGTTTTGAGCAATACCTCAAATTCATCAAATTTATTTACTAAACTCCTAGCATTGGTGTACACGCAAGTATACATGCACCTGTTCCTTTTCTTAGCTACCCTAACACAACCCATGTGTTTACTTGTACCCCAATGATTCCCAGCAGTCTCTGAAATATCCTGCATCTTATTTTCCAGGCTGCGGCTCATTCCAATAGAAGCAGTGCAAGAATCACTTTCACCTCTGCCAGTGGCTACTGTTAATCTATTAGTCCTTGTATCCCCCCAATCTAGCAGTTTTCCGACCCGCCTAACACTGCCTCGATAGCATCAGCAAACATTCTTGCACCCTTTCTATTTAAGTGTATCCCATCCCTGTAGAAGCAGTCTCTCCTGTTAACAAGTACAGACCAGGCTGAAAAAAATTTTACCCCTTGAGCCCTGCACAATCTTTCCAGGGCCGAATTGATTGACAGGGCTCTCATCATATACTCCCTCCTATCGTGTCTGGGCAGAATTGCAGACACTTTAAATTTCAACCCTAATTCACGGCTTTTTTTCATCAGTGACCTGTACTTGTCAAGTAATTCCGCCGGTCTCCTACTCTTAATATCATTAGTGCCAACGTGTACAACTATATCACCTTTTGTGCCCTTAAAAGATGATATCCGCTCTACAACGTCATCAACTTTTGCCCCTGGCAGACCTAACAGAGTAAATGGAAGTAGACTGATATGTCTGATGGCCCATTCTACTTCACCTTATAAACAGGGCTGTCTTTTCCATTTGGTACTTTAGGCACTGTGGCTTAGGGCCTACAAAAAATAGGGGTTAATTTTGAAATGATATTTCAAAAATAAAATTCTACAAACTAATTTTTAAATACAAATTTCTAAGATAAATTCTTTGGCTTTTTCTATCTAGCAAAATAATTAAAAACATCATCAAGTTCAAGGTGCGAGTAGGTTAGTGCTGGAATAAGTGTTGTTTAAATAATTTCAGTACCATATTTATAGGAACACATTAGAATGTCTTTAAAAAAAGAAATTTAATGCATGGGCATTTTGACAAAATGCAAAATGTTTGATAAAATGCAATGAGGTCTCAGAATGAAGAGCATCAAGGACTAGGCCCACTAAGTGAGGTTGTTTTCATTTTTTGTTTGTACTTTACTACAAATATTACTAAAACGTTAGTAGCCCATCAAATTTTAGATGATTCTAAAGAAATTCATCTAAAATTTGTTTCCAGATGTAAATTATAAGAAAAAAATGATAAAACATTCTAATAAAGGACATTTTTTGTTGTAAAATGTTAGAACATAGTTGTAGCTTTTTTTTGATTCAAAAATATATTTTGTTATGTGTACAATACGAAATACAGTATATTAAAATAAATGTCTGCAGTTATTTATTATTTTTACTTGGGGGATCTAGGAATATGCCTATAAGACTTTTCACAAAGACATCTCCTATGAAACAGCCCTGCTTATAAATGCACTATTACATTGAAATATGGAAAATGCGATTCCAGACATAGTTAGAAGTTGTTGTTTTGCGTGTGGAATAACATCATGACAGATAACCATTTTACAGCATTATAAGATCTTTGAGAGTAAAAACATTGCCACTTTTTCCTTAATTTTAAAACTGTTTTTAATTTTGTTAAAGATTGTACTACCAATACACCTGATACTGCCAAGGGGAATGTCTTTATGTGTGCGCGCGCGCGATGTAAGGAGTGTGAGGAAATCAGGTGACAACTCATCGTTGTTATGGGCCTATATGAGAGCTTGAAGGATAGGGTGAATCCCCTCGTAGGATCTAAATTGAGGGGCCCATCAAGCTCTCAGCTGCCCACATCAACCCAGAGCTTGCACTTGATCATCAAGCAACACAGTGGCAACACCCAAGACAAAATGTGCTGGTCTCACAGGAACTAGTAGTTGTTGGCAACTCTATTGTCAGGGAAATGTTATGTTATGTTAATTGGTTTTTATTTGGTGGTCACGGGCTCGAACCCCAGTCTAATCAAGAAGTGTGGGCTATGCACTGCTGCTCCTGACCACCTAGCTATGGAGGCACCAGTCAGGGAAACAGGGAACATGGTATGTAAAAAGGATAGGTGGAACAGGACCAGGGTATGTCTGCCAGGGGCAAAGGTTGATGACGTAGAGCGGATATCATATTTTAAGGGCACAAAAGGTGATATTGTTGTATTGTACATGCTCGAACTAATGATATTAAGAGTAGGAGACTGGTGGAATTACTTAACAGGTACAGGTCACTGTTGAAAAAAAAAAAGCCGTGAATTAGGGTTGAATTTGAAAGTGTCTGCAATTCTGCCCAGACACAATAGGAGGAAGTAGTGACAGCATTAGCATTAGTAGAGGCATTTGATGCAAGAAAGCAAGCTTATGCAGCATCAGCCAAAAAAAACATAAAGTAAAATTCATAAATAAAAAATAACCACTTCCACTTCACCCCTCTGTTCGTTCGAAATACCTGTCCAGCTGAGCCTTAAACTTATTTAGGCTATCAACTTCCACGACAAGGGATGGAAGTCTGTTCCACCTACCAACCACCTGCTGGCTAAAGACAAATTTCCGCACATCTATCCTACATCTGTCTTTCCTCAATTTGAATTTATGCCCTCTCAGGTGATTATTCTGAGCAAGAGGAAGAATCCCATCAGCATTCAGCATGCTCAAACCATTCAAGGCTTTGTACACCTCTATCAGATCACCTTGCTGGTGCCTAGTCTCCAGACACTGTAATTTGCAAAACTTAAGCCTTTCTTCGTAAGAGCACCCCTTTGTTCCATTCACTAATCTTGTTGCCCTTCTCTGTACTCGTTCCAGCAGCTCTACATCCTTCTTGAAATGAGGCCTCCAGGCCTGTATACAGTACTCTAGGTGTGGCCTGACCATTGCCTTATACAAGGGAATAATCACCTCCTTATCCCTGCTGGAAAAATTCCTATATATCATTGACAATACACCATGAGCTACTCTTGCAGCCTGTCTGCACTGCTCAGAGAACTTCATATCTGCCTGCACAACCACCCCTAGGTCCCTTTCATTCTCTACCACTGTCAGTGTAGTACCACAGAGTTGATACATTGCTCTGGGATTGCTGTTTCCCATATGTAGTACTTTACATTTGTCAATGTTAAACTTCATTTGCCACCTCTCAGCCCATCTGCTCAACCTTTCCAGATCCTGTTGCAGCAGCATAGTGTCAGTAGTGTCCTTGACAACCCTGCCAACCTTCGTATCGTCTGCAAACTTGGACATTAAGCTTGATATACCATCATCAATATCATTTATAAATACAGAAAACAATAAAGGACCCAATACTGAACCCTGAGGGACTCCACTAATAACATTAGTCCACGATGAGCAGTGTCCATTGATTACCACTCTCTGTCTTCTCCCGCTCAGCCACCCCTTTATCCACAGCAGCAATTTGCCTCCAATGCCACACTGCTCCAATTTGTGCAGCAGTCGTCCATGTGCAACAGTATCAAAAGCCTTTCTAAGATCCAAATACAGTCCATTCCGGTTGTTTGGGACACATCGGGACTAGTGCATTTTGGCCTGATTAAGCGCCTGCCCCAATTATCCGAAGTTTCACGTAAATAGTTAAAAATACAATTTACCCCCTCCCCCTTTACGATTAGTTCACTGCACAATCAAATCACGTTACGACGAACTCACCACAGTAAAGTACCGTTCACTATACGATGTTCAGTAAGCACCGGTCATTCTGATCACGTTTGTGAATTGAATTTTAATTCTATTACACAGCGATTTTAATTAGCGAAAATAGGAGGAATATTATCCACAGGCTATAACAGCTTGTTTGTTATTTGGAGCATTAGCAACTATGGCCATATTGCTCGGGGATATGCGGTGGTCATTCCCGACCTTTCCACATCCTCTGTATTTGGTGGTGACGAGTTCGAACCCCGGTCTAATCAAGAAGCGTGTGCTACGCACTGCTGCTCCTTCCCACCTGGCTACGGAGGCACCGGCTATAACAACAAAGATATATTAAGAACAAACTTACCGTTTATTACCTTACCAATTAAAAAATACGTGAAAATCGGAAGAATATACGTGATAATAGAAATAATTAATACGTACTGTAATATGTACATACGAACTAGTTGACATTTCTGTTCACTGATATTTGTGGGTAGGTTTTAAAATTTAAAACAGTAAAAAGATAAGCAATCCATAACAAAGAACACGGCACACACACAAATTGCAAGTAACGCGATACGCGCAAGTGAGAACAGAGTAACAAGTTACAAAGTTTTAAAAATAGGAATGAAGAGAAGATCTGAAAATTAATTTTTTTATTTGATTGAAGATTTCATAGAAGTGTAAACACATTTCACCATAATAACCCACAGAATTCCAGCTGTTGGTATTATCACAAATTCAATAAGATCGAGTTTAGTGTCCGTTTATGATAGATTTCACTAACAGAAAAGCCCAATACACAGGTGACTGCTAATTGTTTTATGGTTGTGATCTCCAGAATTTCGACCGAACCACGTCGTACCGTGGGAGACAATCGTAGGGTAATCTCCAGTGCTGCGGTCTCCTGGCCCAATTAAACGGCATGCTGTCCCAATTAAGCGAAGTAAACCCTGGCTATTTTCTCGATTGGTTTCTGTTTTTAAGATTTGCCCCAAATAAACGGTTGCCCCGATTAACCGGTGGCCCAAATAACCGGAATACACTGTATATAATATCAAAGTTATTCCCTGCATCCAGTTCTTTTGTGACTGTATCATAGTATCCAATCAAATTGGTCAGGCAAGACTTCCCCTTAACAAAACCATGCTGTGTCCGAGCTATAACTGAAGTCTTGTCTAGATGATCCTGCAGTGCTTCTTTAACCAGTGCCTCCATTAATTTTCCGGGAACAGAAGTTAAACTCACAGGTCTATAATTACTTGTGTCAGACTTTGATCCTCCTTTGTGAATTGGGGTAACATTTGCACATCTCCAGTCCATGGGTACCTCCCCTGAGTCCAAGGAAGCTCTCATAATTATGGTAAGGGTTTGCTTACTTCCTTTGCTGCCTCCTTTAATATAACTGCATAGATCCCATCCACCCCAGGTGCCTTTCTTATGTTTATCTTCAACAATTTCCACTTTACTCTCAGTTATTACAAGATTCTCTAGCTTACTGCCAGAGTTGAATACACCTCTGGCATTCCCCTCGCTGAATAACTCCTCATGTGTGAATGTCGATGCAAAATATTCATTTAGTTTGTTAGCTACCTGAGCAGGATCATCAACAGTTGACCCATCGATATCAAGTGGACCAATCTGATTCATCCCCTTCCTTCTAGAGTTTACATAAGTAAAGAACTCTTTAATATACACGTAAGTTAGTTATAAACCAGTTATACAAATAGATTAACAAAAATCAGTAGCTTTCGGGACACGTGTCCCGAAAGCTACTGATTTTTGTTAATATATTTGTATAACTGGTTTATAACTAACACGTGTATATTAAACTATGGACCCCAGTACTCCAGGCCCATTCGTTACTAAAGAACTCTTTGCTGTTTTTTTTCGCATCCCTTGCCAAGGATTTCTCGTAATCTGCCTTCGCCTGCCTAACCTCCTTTGTAACTTGGTTACAGATCAACTTGTATCTATCATAGGCTTCTGTGTCACGTGTTAATTTGTATGTATCCCATGCCTTTTTCTTCTCTGCCATATGCCTTATTAGTTCATCTGACATCCATTTAGGCCTAAACCTTGAACAATATTTCTTAGTTGGTATGTAAAGCCTAGTAGCTTCCAAGATAAGTTCTTTGAATGCTTCCCATTTTGAATTTGCTGTTGGTAACATCATCGGTTGATCCCACTGTATAGAATTTAAATACTGCCTCAGTCCATCGTAGTCACCTTTACGAAAGCATTACCCCTTCCCTTTACCCCTAATGGTAGTTACCTCTTTGAATAAATCCTACTTCAGAACACAGTGATCACTGCCACCTAGTGGTTCATTTATCTGCAGATTCTTAATGCATGAAGAATCACTACTGATAATCAAATCAAGAGTATTACTCCCTCTAGTTGCCTCTCGAACATGCTGATGTAGAAAACAATCATCCAATAAATCCACAAAAGCCTTGCTAGTGTGCTAGTGACCAACTCACAAATTCCAGTCAATATCTGGGAAATTAAAATCCCCCATTATAAGACTCTCTGATTTACTGGCCCACTCTATTTCTCTGTACAGTTTCTTATTATACTCATCAGAGTCATTAGGCCTATAGCACACTCCTACTCTCAGTTTTGATCTCCCAATGTTTATGTCACACCAAACTGACTCCACACTGCACTGTCCAGCGATGTCGACTGGCTTCACTTCCTTGGATTTTATGTGTTTCTTAACTAATAGCATAACCCCTCCTCCCTTCCTATCCTGTCTATCCTTTCTGTAGACATTGTACTCCCCAAATTCCAGTTCTGCATTCCTTATATATCTGTGTGACCCCACGTCTCTGAAATCCCAACAATATCTGCCTTTGATGTTTTGAGCACTACCTCAAATTCATCAAATTTATTTACTAAACTCCTAGCATTGGTGTACATGCAAGTATACATGCACCTGCTCTTCCTCTTAGCCACCCTCTCACAACCCATGTGTTTACTGATGAAAAAAACCGTGAATTAGGGTTTGTACCCCCATGATTCCCAGCAGTCTCTGAAATATCCTGCATCTTATTTTCCAGGCTGCTGCTCAATAGAAGCAGTGCAAGAATCACTTTCTCCTCTGCCAGTGGCTACTGTTAATCTATTAGTCCCTGTATCCTCCCAATCTAGCAGTTTTCCGACACACCTAACATTGCCTCGATAGCATCGGCAAACATTCTTGCACCCTTTCTATTTAAGTGTATCCTGAGCCGACCGGGCTAGCCAGGTGGGTAAAGTGCCTGCCTGGCAACCCAAAGGTCGCGGGTTCGAATCCCGCCTAGGGTTGGATCAAAGTACTGCAAAAACCTTGGGACGTGTATTATGGCCACAGAAGCCGATGCGCCAACAGTTACCAAAAAAAAAAAAGTGTATCCCATCCCTGTAGAAGCAGTCTCTCCTGTTAACAAGTACAGACCAGGCTGAAAAAAATTCTACCCCTTCAGCTTTGCACAATCTTTCCGGGGCCGAATTGATCGACAGGGCTCTCATCATATACTCCCTCCTATCGTGTCTGGGCAGAATTGCAGACACTTTCAAATTCAACCCTAATTCACGGTTTTTTTCATCAGTTACCTGTACTTGTTTTTCTGCCGGTCTCCTACTCTTAATATCATTAGTGCCAACTTGTACCACTATATCACCTTTTGTGCCCTTAAAAGATGATATCCGCTCTACAACGTCATCAACCTTTGCCCCTGGCAGACATACCCTGGTCCTGTTCCACCTATCCTTTTTATAAAGCATGTTTCCCGTTTCCCTGACAATAGAGTCACCAACAACTACTAGTTCCTTTGGGACCAGCGCATGCTGCCTTGGGGGTTGCCGCTGTGTTGCACGATGACCAAGTGCAAGCTCTGGCATTGGTGTGGGCAGCTGAGAGCTTGACGGGCCCCTCACTTGTAATCCTTCGAGGGCATCCACCCTGTCCTTCAAGCTCTCATATAGGCCCATAACAATGCTGAGTTGTCACCTAATTTCCTTACACTCCTTGCATCGCGCACAAACAAAGACATCCCCCATGGCTGTATCATGTCCCATACCTGACTGCTCCGCAAACATCAAGCAAATAATGCATCTTAAAAGGCTGTGATTCAGAGGGCAACTGCCCCCCCCCTCAGTTCTCCCCTGAGCCACAGCATTCCCATTAGCTTGAGCCTTTTGCTTTGCTGCTCTGGTTTGAGTCATGATTTCGATTTACTTTCATTAAAATTTCAATTTCAGTACAAAATTAAATCCTAAACTTGTATCCCAACACAGTTATAACGCTATATTTATGTTTCAGTAACAACTGTTATCTACGAAATATTTATGTTTCAGTAACGAGTGTTATCTACGAAATATTTGTTTCAATAACGAGTGTTATCTACGAAATATTTATGTTTCAGTAACGAGTGTTAACTACGAAATCCCTTTATATAACTTCCGTATCAAGTTATGTATTAATTATTTATTTTTACTAATTATTTATGTTACGTAACCTAAGTGGCTATATGTATAGTTAAAAGTACAATTTAATTGCCAATGAAGTTCGACAAGATTAATAGATTTCACTGATTAATTTTCGCGTAACAATGGCGGCTATTTACGAATGGTAAACACGTGGATTTGATTCCCTTTCCGATACAAAGTAATACCTACAAAATCTCTATCTAAGTTACTTTAAACTTAAGTACCGTAAATAGGAATATAAAGCTACTCTAGAAAATAAGTTAATATGTCAATTTAAACTAATAAAGCAGAAAATAAATCAGAGAAAACTTCTCTGTTCCAACAGCGGCAGAAAGGAACGTGACGAGAGCCATGTCGTTTAATTCAGCCCTGCAGAGATTGTGCTGTTGTTTGTTTGTTTGTTATTTAGGAGCATTAGCAACTAAGGCCATATTGCTCCGGGATATGCGGTGGTCATTCCCTGACCTTTCCACATCCTCCGTATTTGGTGGTGAAGGGCTCGAACCCCGGTCTAATCATGAAGCGCGTGCTACGCACTGCTGCTCCTTCCCACTTGGCTACGGAGGCGCCTGAGAGATTGTGCAAGGCTCAAGGGGTAGAATTTTATTCAGCCTGATCTGTACTTGTTAACAGGAAAGACTGCTTCTATAGGGATGTGATACACTTAAATAGAAAGCGTGCAAGGATATTTGCTGATGCTATTGAGACAGTATTAGGTGGGTCGGAAAACAATTAGCTTGTGGCGATACAAAAACTAATAGATTGACAGTAGCCACTGGCAGAGGCAAAAATTATTCTTGCACTGCTTCTATTGGAATGAGCAGCAGCCTGGAAAACATGATGCAGGGTATTTCAGAGACTGCTGGGAGTCATTGTGGTACAAGTAAACACATGTGTTGTATTAGGGTAGCTAAGAATAGGAACAGGTGCATGTATACTTGCGTGTACACCAATGCTAGGAGTTTGGTAAATAAATTTGATGAATTTGAGGTATTGCTCAAAACATCAAAGGCAGATATTGTTGGGATATCAGATATGTGGTGTCACACAGATATAAGGAAGGCAGAACTAGAATTTGGCGAGTACAATGTGTACAGAAAGGATAGACAGGATAGGAAGGGAGGGGGGGTTATGCTGTTATTTAAGAAACACATAAAATCCATGGAAGTGAAGCCAGTCAACATCGCTGGACAGTGCAGTGTCGAGTCAGTTTGGTGTGACATAAGCATTGTTAGATCAAAATTGAGAGTAGGAGTGTGTTATAGGCCTAATGACTCTGATGAGTATAATAAGAAACTGTACAGAGAAATAGAGGTTAGCCAGTAAATCAGAGTCTTATAATGGGGGATTTTAATTTCCCAGATATTGATTGGAATTTGTGGGTTGGCCACTCGCACACTAGCAAGGCTTTTGTGGATTTATTGGATGATTGTTTTCTACATCAGCATGTTCGAGAGGCAACTAGAGGGAGTAATACTCTTGATCTGATTATCAGTTGTGATACTTCATGCATTAAGAATCTGCAGATAAAGAACCACTAGGTGGCAGTGATCACAGTGTGCTGCAGTGGGATTTACTCAAAGAGGTAACTACCATCAGGGGTAGAGGAAGGGTTTTTTGCTTTCATAAAGGCAACTAAGGTGGGACCAACTGATGATGTTAAGAACAGCAAATTCAAAATGGGAAGCATTCAAAGAATTTATCTTGGAAGCTACTGGGCTTTATATACCAACTAAGAAATATTGTTCAAGGTTTAGGCCTAATTGGATGTCAGATGAACTAATGAAGCAATATGGCAGAGAAGAAAAATGCATGGGAAACGTAAAAATTAATGTGTGACATGGAAGCCTATGATATATGTAAGCTGGTCTATAACCAAGTCACAAAGAAGATTAGGCAGGCAAAGGCAGATTATGAGAAATCTTTGGCAAAAGATGCAAAGAATTCTTTACCTATGTAAACTCTGAAGGAAAGGGATGAAACATAAAAAAGGCACCCGTGGAGGATGGGATCTATCGAGTTATATTAAAGGAAGCAGCAACGGAAGTAAGCAAATGCTTATCCATAATTATGAGAGCTTCTTTGGACTCAGGCGAGTTACCCATCAACTGTAGATGTGCAAATGTGACCCCAATTCACAAAGGAGGATCAAAGGGCAACAAAAAGTAATTATAGACCTGTTAGTTTAACTTCTATTCCATGAAATTAATGGAGGCACTGATTAAAGAAAAACTGCAGGATCATCTAGACAAGACTTCAGTTATAGCTCAGACACAGCATGGTTTTGTTAAGGGAAGGTCTTCTTGGCCAATTTGATTGGATACTATAATGTGGTCACAAAGGAACTGGATGCAGGGAATAACTTTGATATCATATATTTAGATCTTAGAAATGCTTTTGATACTGTTGCACATGGAAGACTTCTGAACAAACTGGAGCAGTGTGGCATTGGAGGCAAATTTCTGCTATGGATAATGGGATGGTTGAGTGGGAGAAGACAGAGAATGGTAATCAATAGACACTGCTCTTCATGAACTAATTTTATTAGTGGAGTCCCTCAGGGTTCAGTGTTGGGTCCATTGTTGTTAGGCGCCTCCGTAGCCAGGTGGGAAGGAGCAGCAGTGCGTAACACACGCTTCTTGATTAGACCGGGGTTCGAGCCCGTCACCACCAAATACGGAGGATGCGGAAAGGTCATTCAGGGAATGACCACCGCATATCCCGGAGCAATATGGCCTTAGTTGCTAATGCTCCTAAAAACCAAATAACAACAACAACAACCATTGTTGTTTTCTGTACTTATAAATGATATTGATGATGGTATATCTAGCTTAATGTCCAAGTTTGCAGATGAAACGAAGGTTATCAGGGTTGTTAAGGACACTAATAACAGTACGCTGCTGCAACAGGATCTAGAAAAGTTGAGCCCATGGCTGAAAGGTGACAAATGAAGTTTAACATTGACAAATGTTAAATGGGAAGCAGTAACCCCAGAGTATTAGCATTAGCATTAGTAGAGGCAATTGATGCAAGAAAGCAAACTTATGCAGCATCAGCCAAAAAAAAAAAAAAACCCACTTCCACTTCACCCCTCTGTTCGTTCAAAATACCTGTCCAGCTGAGCCTTAAACTTATTTAGGCTATCAACCTCCACCACAAGGGATGGGAGTTCTGTTCCACCAACCAACCACCTGCTGGCTAAAGGCAAATTTCCGCACGTCTATCCTACATCTGTCTTTCCTCAATTTGAATTTATGCCCTCTCAGGTGATTTTTCTGAGCTAGAGGAAGAATCCCATCAGCATTGAGCATGCTTAAACCATTCAAGGCTTTATACACCTCTATCAGATCACCTCGCTGGTGCCTAGTCTCCAGACACTGTAATTTGCAAAACTTAAGCCTTTCTTCGTAAGAGCACCCCTTTGTTCCATTCACCAATCTAGTTGCCCTTCTCTGTACTCGTTCCAGCAGCTCTACATCCTTCTTGAAATGAGGCCTCCAGACCTGTATACAGTACTCTAGGTGTGGCCTGACCATTTCCTTATACAATGGAATAATCACCTCCTTATCCATGCAGGAAAAATTCCTGTATATCATTGACAATACTCCATGAGCTACTCTTGCAGCCCGTCTGCACTGCTCAGAGAATTTCACATCTGCCTGCACAACCACCCCAAAGTCCCTTTCATTCTCTACCACTGTCAGTGTAGTACCACAGAGTTGATACGTTGCTCTGGGGTTGCTGTTTCCCATGTGTAGTACTTTACATTTGTCAATGTTAAACTTCATTTGCCACCTCTCAGCCCATCTGCTCAACCTTTCCAGATCCTGTTGCCGCAGCATAGTGTCAGTAGTGTCCTTGACAACCCTGCCAACCTTTGTATCATCTGCAAACTTGGACATTAAGCTTGATATACCATCATCAATATCATTTATAAATACAGAAAACAATAATGGACCCAACGCTGAGCCCTGAGGGACTCCACTAATAACATTAGTCCACGATGAGCAGTGTCCATTGATTACCACTCTCTGTCTTCTCCCCCTCAACCACCCCTTTATCCATAGCAGCAATTTGCCTCCAATGTCACACTGCTCCAATTTGTGTAGCAGTCTTCCATGTGCAACAGTATCAAAAGCCTTTCTAAGATCCAAGTATATAATATCAAAGTTATTCCCTACATCCAGTTCTTTTGTGACTGCATCATAGTTTCCAATCAAGTTGGTCAGGCAAGACTTCCCCTTAACAAAACCATGCTGTGTCTGAGCTATAACTGAAGACTTGTCTAAATGATCCTGCAGTGCTTCTTTAACCAGTGCCTCCATTAATTTTCCTGGAACAGAAGCTAAGCTCACAGGTCTATAATTACTTGTGTCAGCCTTTGATCCTCCTTTGTGAATTGGGGTCACATTTACACATTTCCAGTCTATGGGTACCTCCCCTGTTTCCGAGGAAGCTCTCATAATTATGGCTAAGGGTTTGCTTACTTCCTTTGCTGCCTCCTTTAATATAACTGGATAGATCCCATCCACCCCGGGTGCCTTTCTTGTGTTTATCTTCAACAGTTTCTCCTCCACTTTACTCCCAGTTATTTCAAGATTCTGTAGCTTACTGCTAGAGTTGAATACACCTCTGGCATTCCCCTTGCTGAATAACTCCTCATGTGTGAATGTCGATTCAAAATATTCATTTAGTTTATTACCTACCTGAGCAGGATCATCAACAGTTGACCTATCAATATCAAGTGGACCAATCTGATTCATCCCCTTCCTTCTAGAGTTTACATAAGTAAAGAACTCTTTGCTGTTTTTTTTGCATCCCTTGCCAAAGATTTCTCGTAATCTGCCTTCGCCTGCCTAACCTCCTTTGTAACTTGGTTGCATATCAACTTGTATCTATCATAGGCTTCTGTGTCATGTGTTAATTTGTAAGTATCCCATGCATTTTTCTTCTCTGCCATATGCCTCATTAGTTCATCTGACATCCATTTTGGCATAAACCTTGAACAATATTTCTTAGTTGGTATGTAAAGCCTAGTAGCTTCCAAGATAAGTTCTTTGAATGCTTCCCATTTTGAATTTGCTGTTGGTAACATCATCAGTTGGTCCCACTGTATAGAATTTAAATACTGTCTCAGTCCATCGTAGTCGCCTTTACGGAAGCAATAACCCTTCCCTTTACCCCTAATGGTAGTTACCTCTTTGAGTAAATCCCACTTCAGTACACTGTGATCACTGCCACCTAGTGGTTCATTTATCTGCAGATTCTTAATGCATGAAAAATCACTGCTGATAATCAAATCAAGAGTATTACTCCCTCTAGTTGCCTCCCGAACATGCTGATGTAGAAAACAATCATCCAATAAATCCACAAAAGCCCTGCTAGTGTGTGAGTAACCAGCCCCCAAATTCCAGTCAATATCTGGGAAATTAAAATCCCCCATTATAAGACTCTCTGATTTACTGGCCCACTCTATTTCTCTGTACAGTTTCTTATTATACTCATCAGAGTCATTAGGCCTATAGCACACTCCTACTCTCAATTTTGATCTCCCAATGTTTATGTCACACCAAACTGACTCGATACTGCACTGTCCAGCGATGTCGACTGGCTTCACTTCCTTGGATTTCATGTGTTTCTTAACTAATAGCATAACCCCTCCTCCCTTCCTATCCTGTCTATCCTTTCTGTAGACATTGTACTCCCCAAATTCCAGTTCTGCATTCCTTATATATCTGTGTGACACCACGTCTCTGAAATCCCAACAATATCTGCCTTTGATGTTTTGAGCACTACCTCAAATTCATCAAATTTATTTACTAAACTCCTAGCATTGGTGTACACGCAAGTATACTTGCACCTGTTTCTATTCTTAGCTACCCTAACACAACCCATGTGTTTACTTGTACCGCAATGGCTCCCAGCAGTCTCTGAAATACCATGCATCTTGTTTTTCAGGCTTCTGCTCATTCTAATAGAAGCAGTTCAAGAATCTCTTTCACCTCTGCCAGTGGCTACTGTCAATCTATTGGTCTTTGTCTCGTATCATCGTATCAACTCTGTGGTACTACACTGACAGTTGTAGTAGTAGTAGTAGTAGTGGCATGTGATGCAAGAAAGCAAGTGTATGAGCTTATGCAGCATCGGCCAAAAAAAAAAATCATACCATTCCCTCCAAATGCCTGTGCAGTTCCTCCTTAAATTTATTTAATCTATCAACTTCCACAACGACAGATGGAAGTTTGTTCCAGCAATTAACCACCTGCTGGCTAAAGGCAAATTTCTGCACATCTATTCTACATTTGTCTTTTCTTAATTTGAATTTATGCCCCCTTAGGTTTGTAATCTGAACAAGTGGAAGAATCCCATCAGAATTCCGCGTGCTCAACCCATTCAAGGCCTTCAACTCAACCCATTCAAGGGAGAGTGAAAAGGACCTGTGGGTAATTGTGCAGGCAGATATGAAGTTTTCTGAGTAGTGCAGACAGTCTGCAAGAGTATCTCATGGTGTCTTGTCAAAGATATACAGGAATTTTTTTAGCAGGGATAAGGAGGTGATTATCCCCTAGTATAAGACAATGGTCTGGCCACACCTTGAGTACTGTATAGAGGTCTGTAGGCCTCATTTTAAGAAGGATGTAGAGCTGTTGGAACGAGTACAGAGAAGGGCAACAAGATTAGTGAATGGAGCAAAAGGCTGCTCTTACGAAGAAAGGCTTAAGTTTTACAAATTACAGTGTCTGAAGACTATGCACCTGCGAGATGATCTGATTGAGGTGTATAAAGCCTTGAATGGTTTGAGCATGCTCAATGCTGATGGGATTCTTCCTCTTGCTCAGAATAATCAGCTGAGAGGGCATAAATTCAAATCGAGGAAAGACAGATGTAGAATAGATGTGCGGAAGTTTGCCTTTAGCCAGCGGGTAGTTGGTTGGGGGAACAGACTTCCATCCTTTGTTGTGGAAGTTGATAGCCTAAATAAATTTAAGGCTCAGCTGGACAGGTATTTGGAAATGGGAGGGGTGAAATGGGAGTGCGTTTTATTTTTGGCTGATGCTGCATACACTTGCTTTCTTGCATCATATGCCTCTACTAATGCTAATGCTAATTAGATGCTGAAATGGACTAATTTTAAGACTAAACAATAGCTGACTCACGAGTCCAAGTAATGTCTCAATTACATCATATCTCCATCTTTAGGAGATGGAAAATTAGCATTATTAAAACATTGAGAGGATTATTATCTGGAATGGATAATTTTCTTCAAATGTGGCAGTTTATTGAATGACAAATACCTGGATACAAGTTATGGAAAAAAAAATATATCATAAATAGAAATAAATTATGCAGAATTGCTACAGATGACTTTTTATTCACATATGCTAAAGTGCCTAAATTTCATGAAGATCGCCCACTTGGAGTCAAGTTGTTACATGTGGATGGACATGGTGAAGGCAACATTCTTCACCATGTCCATCCACATGTAACAACTTGACTCTAAGTGGGCAGTCTTCATGAAATTTCATATTTAGTTCAAATAATTTACGACAATTTCCTCCCTTAAGTGGACCAAGCTTTTCAACCTCTGTCTTGTTCATAGGTTGGAAAACTAATGCGAGGTATGTGTGTGTGTGTGTGTGTGTGTGTGTGTGTGTGTGTGTGTGTGTGTGTGTGTGTGTGTGTGTGTGTGTGTGTGTGCGCTTCAATATAAATGGGAGATTAATTGTTACTGTGCATGCTTGTAAACGACCATGAACCTGAAATGAGAAACTAACGTCAGCTGTTGATCGAGTTATTATGTAGTCTATTTCCAAGGTTTCCACTATCAACAATTTTGTGTAGTTGTGGATATTTAAAATCTTCGCTTCATTAAACAGGAAAATGTGATTTTCATTTTTGGCATGGTAGGACAATCCCGATGCCGTGGTCCACACCACTCAGACCAACGCAACATGTTGTTTTATTCTCATGTTCAAAACACACCTTGTCTATCCCACATAAGATTAATCATAATCTCCACATGAAATGCTATATAGCAAGTCATGAATCTGCACAGGGGGAAGAAGGAAGAACAGAACGATGTGTTAATATGGAGCGCAATTTTTATGTCGGCTTTGCTACTATTTTGAATTCTGTGTCTCTAAGATTATTAAGTTGCTTGTATCATTGTTCTATGTATGGGAGAGTAATAAAATTTTCTTTTACTAATTCTGTTATTATGTTTGGTGTTGTCCATCCTGTCTTTAGCCTGTAGTCTTATTTGATTGATAATGGTAAGAGGGTATTCCCTATTTAAAAATCTACTTGTTAGCTCCTTAATTTCCGTTTGTAATGTGCTCTGTGTTGTAGAACATTTGCAGGCATTAATGAACTAATGAGTTAATGAACTAATGAGCTCACTGTACTCTAATGAGTACAGTGAGGAGCTGCACATAGAAATAGAGTGCACCAGTAAATCAGAATGCCTTCTAACGAGGGATTTTAGCTTTCCAGGTATTGACTGGAACATGTGGGTTGGTTAATCACAGACTAGTAAGACTTTTGCAGATTTATTGAATGTCTGTTTTCTACAGCAGCATGTTAGAGTGGCAACAAGAGGGAGTAATACTCGACCTGATTATCAGCAGTGATTATTCATTCACTAAGAATCTGCAGATAAAGGAACCACTAGGTGGCAGAGATCACAGTATGCTGATGATGTGGGAGTTCTTAAAGATGTAATTACCATGAAGGGTAAAGGGAATGGTTTTTGCTTTCATAAAGTTGAATACAATGGTCTCTCAACAGTTTTTCAATTCTATATAATGGGGTCAACTGATGATGTTACCAACAGCAAATTCTAAATGGGAAGCATTCAAGGAAGTAATCTTGGAAGCTACTAAACTTTTTTCCCACCTAAGAAATACTGTTTAGTCCTAAATGGATGGCAAATAAACTAATGAGACTTGTGGCAGAGAAGAGAAATGCAAGGAATGCATATAAATTATCAGGTGACACAGAAGACTATGGTAGATATAAGCTAGTATGTAATCAAGTCACAAAGGAGGTTTGGCAAGTGAAGGCAGATTATGAAAAATCTTTGGGAAAAGATGCAAAGAAAAATAGCTAAGACTTCTTTACTTAAGTAAACTCTAGAAGAAATGGGATGAATCAGACTGGTCCACTTGATATTGACAGTTTGATTGTTGATGAACCTGTTGAGGTAGCTGACAAAATGGATGAGTATTTTTCATCTACAATTCACATAAGGAAGTCTGTAGGGAAGTGAAAGCCAGATGCTTATCAAACTCTAGCAGAGAGAGCTGAATGATTTTGTAATAACTGACAGAAAAGTGGAGGAGAAATTGTTGAAACTGAACTTAAGAAGGTCACCTCGTGTGGATGGGATCTATCCAGTCATTTTAAAGGAAGCAGAAAAGGAAGCAAGCAAACCCTTAGCCATAATTATGAAAGCTTCCTTGGAGTCACAGGAGGTCTGCATGGACAGAAGATGTGCAAATGTGTCCCCAATTCACAAAGGGAGATCAAAGTAATTACAGACCAATGTAATTACATACCTGTTTTTTTTTTTTTTTTTTTTGATTTGGTAGTTGTTGGCGCATCGGCTTCTGTGGCCATATTGCACCTCCCAAGGTTTTTGCAGTACTTTGATCCAAGCCCGAGGCGGGAATCGAACCCACGACCTTTGGGTTGCCGGGCAGGTACTTTACCCACTCGGCTAGCCCGGTCGGCCACATACCTGTTAGTTTAACTTCTGTTCTGGAGAAATTCATGGGGGACTGGTTAAAGAAGCACTGCAGGATTATCTAGACAAGACCGCAGTTATAATTCAGAAACAGCATGGGTTTGTTAAGAAGAAGTCTTGTCTGACCAATTTTATTGGATACTATGATGTGGTCACAAAGAAACTGGATGCAAAAAATAATTGGGATATCATATACTTTGATTTTAGGAAATCGTTTCATACTGTTGCACATGGAAGAATACTCTACAATTTGGAGCAGGATGGCATTAAGGGCAAATTGCCGTATCCCAACAATATCTGCCTTTGATGTTTTGAGCAATACCTCAAATTCATCAAATTTATTTACTAAACTCCTAGCATTGGTGTACACGCAAGTATACCTGCACCTGTTTCTATTCTTAGCTACCCTAACACAACCCATGTGTTTACTTGTACCGCAATGGCTCCCAGCAGTCTCTGAAATACCATGCATCTTGTTTTTCAGGCTTCTGCTCATTCTAATAGAAGCAGTGCAAGAATCTCTTTCACCTCTGCCAGTGGCTACTGTCAATCTATTAGTCTTTGTATCCCCCCAAACTAGCAGTTTTCCGACCCACCTAACACTGCCTCGATAGCATCAGCAAATATTCTTGCACCCTTTCTATTTAAGTGTATCCCATCCCTGTAGAAGCAATCTCTCCTGTTAACAAGTACAGTCCAGGCTGAAAAAAATTCTACCCCTTGAGCCTTGCACAATCTTTCCAGGGCCGAATTGATCGACAAGGCTCTCATCATATACTCCCTCCTATCGTGTCTGGGCAGAATTGCAGACACTTTCAAATTCAACCCTAATTCTCGGCTTTTGTTCAACAGTGACCTGTACTTGTTAAGTAATTCTGCCGGTCTCCTACTCTTAATATTATTAGTGCCAACGTGTACAACTATATCACCTTTTGTGCCCTTAAAAGATGATATTCGCTCTACAACGTCATCAACCTTTGCCCCTGGCAGACAATGTAATGGACAGTAATGATCACTGTCCTGTTCACACTGGGTGGAAAAGAAGGCTCCACTCTGAATTCCACCAGACGAACTTTTATGGGCATTTTTTCACTCTGCAACTTTGGTCTTGGGCGTGACAGCAAGGTGCCCTCCCCAGAAACTCATAGGCAAATCGAGAAGAGAACTCATGCAATTTATAGGCATATTACACATGGGCAGACAGACAATATTAGTTCTTTGGTGGCCCTAATATAACACTTATAATGCAATACAAATCCAGCGTTGCTAAATGAATATACAAATTTAATCCTGACTCAGCTGGAAAAGTTCTACCAAAGCAAAACACAGTATCATGTTTCACTAAATTACAATTGCACCGAGGCCATTTAAAATAAATTCACAACTAAATATTTCATTGCAGATTCAACACTATGCCTTCTATTTATAAAGTAACGTGCAGTTTTCTCCAGCCTGACAGAGAGGCAGGTGGCCAAGTTAGTCAGTGAGAGTTGTGTGGTTTTCCTCCAAAATAATCCTTTTCTCATTCAGCAAACAGACCATAAAATTGATGAATTTCTCATTCAGCAAACAGACCATAAAATTGATGAATTTCTCATTCAGCAAACAGACCATAAAATTGATGAATTTCTCATTCAGCAAACAGACCATATATATTGGGGGCTCAAACGAACATATTACTTATCATTTCGATGCTGTAAGATAAAAAAAAAAAAAAAAAAAAAAAAAGTCTACAACTGCCAATGAATCTATATAACACTTATTTCCAATTAGAGAACATCACTAGAAATCACAAGAATTCAAAAGTGCACTGGCATACAAGAATTCAAAAGTGCACTGGCAATTATGAAGTTCTCTGCAAATTATGAAGTTCAGTGCACACAGGCTGCCAGGGCAGGTCATGGAGTTTTGTCAGTGATATATAGGAATTTTGCTAGCAGAGACGAAGAGGAGATTATCCTTTTGTATAAGGCAATGGTCTGGTCTGGTCACACCTTGAGTACTGCGTACAGGTCTGGAGGCCTCTTAGGAAGGATGTAGAATTGCTAGAATGAGTACAGAGAAGGGCAACAAGATTGGCGAGAGTAATAAAGGGGTGCTCTTACCAGGAGATGCTTAAGTTCTGCAAGCTGCAGCATTTGGAGACTAAGCACCTGAAAGGTTGAGGATTGAGGTGTATAAGGTCTCGAATGGTTTGAGCGGGCTCAGTGCTGATGGGATACTTCTGCTTGCTCAGATTAAGAACCTGAGGGGGCATAGATTCAAATTGAGGAAAGACAGTTGTAAAAAAGATGTGTGGAAGGTTGCCTTTAGCCAGCAGTTACGTGAAAGTTGATAGCTTAAAAAAATTTAAGGCTGAACTAGACAAACATTTGGAGTGACCCAAACATTTGGATGGGTGAAATGGGAAGTTTTTTTTTTTGGCTGATGCTGTATAAGCTTGCTTTCTTGAATCATATGTCTCTACTAATGCTAATAACAATAATTTGCAATTGACATTTCCAAGCTGACGTAACTTTCTTTATCCAACTGATCTCTCCAACAAAACATCAGTTCCTGCAGCTCCTTATTCCAACAACTTGTTTTTTTTTTTTTTTTTTTTTTGATTTGGTAGTTGTTGGCCCATCGGCTTCTGTGGCCATATTGCACCTCCAAAGGTTTTTGCAGTACTTTGATCCAAGCCCGAGGCGGGAATCGAACCCGCGACCTTTGGGTTGCCGGGCAGGTACTTTACCCACTCGGCTAGCCCGGTCGGCACCAACAACTTGTATGTAATCTTCTGTTGTTGTTGTTGTTTTTTTTTAGGAGCATTAGCAACTAAGGCCATATTGCTCCAGGATATCCGGTGGTCATTCCCTGACCTTTCCGCATCCTCCATATTTGGTGGTGACGGGCTCGAACCTCGGTCTAATCAAGAAGCGTGTGCTATGCACTGCTGCTCCTTCCCACCTGGCTACGGAGGCGCCATGTAATGTAATCTTCTGACTTTTCATTCCAAACCCTGACTATTGAAGCTGATAGCTTTTTAAAAATGTACTGTCTTTAACTGCAATGGTACATTTTGGTAATAAACAGAAGCAAGCAGTGTTAATTAACAAAAACCCCAGAAATATTAACAATACAAGATTGCTTAGTGTAAAGCTGATGGAAAAAAGGATGATGAATGACAATGCGGACTGGACATAAGATATTGATTCTTACCTCATTTAATTTTTTTTCTGGAAGAGCAGCAGTACCCAACAAGGAAAGTTTTCTAAACCACCTACGAATCCATGGTTCAGGAAAGGACTTCCATGCAAAAGACGTAATATTTTTCCAACCTTCTCGGGAAAGTTTTGCTTCTTCTAGAGCCACCTGAAACTACACTTATATTTATATATAAAAACAGAATTTTGCATCGTAATCAATATATATGGAGTATTTTTAAAATAATAACAAGTTAGTTCGAAATTTTTTCAACAAGAGACTAATTACTAACACACTTTACAAAACTATAAGCAATCCAAGTCCCTTGGTTAGTTCGAAATTTTATCACTAAGGGACTAAGCGATTTATTCACACCTGTTAAACAAATTAACTTCTGCGTTCATCATAAAAGGAACAATTCTGGGATCAGATAATTCGAGTAACCATGCATTGTATATTTCCTCGAGCCTATTAATATTAGCTGACTTGAAACAATTTCAAGCATAATTTTCTCCTGTAAGTTGTTTGTGCCATGTTAAACTGATTTTAATGATATTTTGCTCACAATATCAAACACTAATTTAGGAATAAAATATTACAAAATGCTTGATTCTGTTCAGTTACAGGGGTGGCTGGGAAAAAAAAAAAAAAAAATCTTAGTAATGTTTACCAATTGACATAATTTGGTAAAAAAACCACGCCTAGTGAGGTCATTAGGAAGGGGGAAGACTAAGCTTAACCTCCCCAATAATCATACTCAATTATAAGCTTTTTATCTTCAATATTTCTTCTTGCAAATGAAATTTCCAATAATTTTTGTACACTAACACTAGATATCGCTCCTTGCTTTGCAAACTATTTTCAGATTACGAGCATAACATGTGCACGTGACAATAGAATGCTAGTCAGTTGCAAAAAGTTTAAAATTTCTTCTTAGTGATTCAATTTTGCAATTTTGTTAGTTAGTCTCTGATGCACACATATCAGCAGGAGCCACTGTGCCCGCCTCCACCAGCAAAAGCAAAGTATTGCTCAAGAGAAGCATGATTTTGAAACTCAACTGTAAGCATTAAAACCAATGCTATCAAGAAATGGTGCTGCTTTGTAAGTACTGTTTATGGAGAGAAGTATGACTGTGTAATTGAGTGGAAAGAAATAAAAAACCTGGAGAAAACATACCAACAAATGTATAACAAAGGGTTGTTATCGTAAGTTTCCATATTTTTAACTGTATAGATGATTCCAGCTGCAAATGATTCCACGAGTAAAATGCGTTGGTGGCCTTAGTTTAGCCATTCGGCTTAGTTGTGTCCATGTGCTGTAGTGCAGTATCGTGTTTATTATTCGTATTGAATGATTGGACTTACGATTAGACGACAATAGGAACTTCCATCCTTGCTCAGTGGAGCAGTCATTATCTACTATCTAGCACTTCAAAATCTTATACTTTGCATTTGTAGCACCCCACTCCTGCTTGCCATAGATAGAGGATAGAGTAGAAGACAAGGAAAAGACAGAAGAAATCTTAAAGAATAGATTAAACAGATGGGCAACAAAGCAGGGGATTGTTCAAAAAGAAAAGGTGGAAACATCTGCCCACAAGGAACAATTTTTACCAGCTTTCTTTCTTTCCTATCCATCCAAAAATACAAAGAGAAGAAATTTCATATGTCCAAAATGTCAGTCCAGTTGAGTAGTGGTTGGTTGGTTGGTTATTTAGTATTAGTATTAGTAACGGCCGCATGGTGCAAGAAAGCCTATGGCTTATGCTGCACCAGCCAAAAAAAAAAAAAAAAATCCGAACAAAACAATGATAAAAACAAAAAAATAAATAAATAAATAAATAACTAAATAATAATAATTAATAAATAAAAAAAATAAAATAAAAAATAAATAAAAAGGAAATTAAACCTATCATCCTATGCGCTTCCCTTACCCGAAAGTACTATCCAGATGACCTTTGAATTTCCCCAAACTGTCGGCCTCTACCACGCATGAAGGCAACTTATTCCAGTAATTTATAACTCGCTGGCTAAAATAAAACTTCCTGCAGTCCAATCTAAACATTTCCCCCCGTAACTTGAATTTATGTCCCCTAGTTCTAGCATCATTTATAATCTTGAAAATTTTGTCCTCGTTCATTTTACTGATGCCTCTCAGAGCCTTAAACACCTCAATCAAATCTCCTCTAAAGTGTCTAGTTTCCAAACTCTGCAACCAACATATTCGAAGTCTTTCTTCATAAGGACGCCCTTTTGCCGATCTCACCAGGCGAGTTACCCTTCTTTGCACCCTTTCAAGAAGCTCGATGTCTTTCTTTAGGTGCGGTCTCCATACTTGAACACAGTATTCCAAGTGTGGTCTAACATAAGCCTTATATAATGGGATTATCACATCCCTATCTCTACTTGCAAAAGTTCGATAGATCATCGATAGGACACCATGGGCCTTCCTTGCAACCTGTTTACAATGCTCAGAGAATTTCATGTCTGACCGTATCGTAACACCCAAGTCCCTTTCCTCCAGTACTGGGTTTAGTTGAACTCCACCAAGTGAATAAGTTTTTTTGGGATTACTGTTTCCCAGGTGTAATACCGTACACTTTGTTGGATTAAAGCACAGCTGCCATTTTTCTGACCATTCTTGAAGTCTATCTAGGTCTCTCTGAAGAAGCTCAGCTTGACAGTGATCATTAACTACTCTACCAATTTTAACATCATCTGCAAATTTAGACATCATGCCCTCTATCCCTTCATCAATGTCGTTTATGAAAATTAAAAATAACAGTGGTCCTAATACTGATCCTTGGGGAATCCCACTTCTTACATCAACCCAATCTGAGGAATAGCCATTTATCACAACCCTCTGCCTCCTGCTCTGAAGCCATCCTTCTATCCATCTAAGGATTTTCCCAGTGATTCCAACCTGTTCCAGCTTATAAAGCAACTGCTCATGTGGGACTGAGTCAAAAGCTTTGCTGAAATCTAAATAAACAATGTCTAAATTATTCCCTAAATCCAGCTCGTGAGTGACCCTTTCGAAATAGCGAACCAGATTTGTTAAACATGATTTTCCCTTTACAAAACCATGCTGAGTATCCTTGAGAATTTCAATTCGATCCAAATGATCCTGAATTCCCCCCCTTGATCATTGCCTCCATGATTTTCCCTACTACTGAAGTCAGACTGACAGGTCGATAATTTCCAACTTCACTTTTAGAGCCACCCTTATGTATGGGAGATACATTTGCACTTTTCCAATCCAAGGGAATCTCCCCAGAGTCTAGTGATGCTCGCATAATTAGCCTCAATGGTTCAATGCACTCGCTTGCCGCCTCCCTTAAGATTATAGGGTATATTCCATCAACTCCAGGAGCCTTACTGGTCTGTAAGCTTGAAAGGTTTTTCATTAAATAATCTTGCGAAATTTCAATATCATTAATTACATATTTTTCAACTTCGCTCCCTCAATTTCCCATTGCCACAAAAGGTTTTTCATTTGTAAATATCGATGCAAAATAACTGTTGAGTTCATCTGCAACGGCAGCTGGTGTATTTAATACTATCCCCTTTCCCTTACGTAAAGGTCCGATCTGGTTTGTCCTGCTCTTCTTGGCATTTATATATGTGAAGAATTCTTTATCCCCCCTCTTTGCTCTGTTTGCTAGTGATTTCTCATAAACTGCCTTTGCCTGTCGAACCTTTTCTGTGGCTCTATTGCACATCACCTTGTAGCTGTTATAGGCTTCAATACTTTTTATTGCTCTGTAACCTTTCCATGCCACCTTTTTCTGCTCAAGTAATGCGGCAACTTCACTATTCATCCAACTTGGAACCCTTCTCGTGGAGTATTTTTTTAATGGTATATACGCATTCAAGGCATCTGTGATTAATGTTTTAAAAGCGTACCACAGTTCAACTGTATTCATTCTCTGCGCGATATCTACCCAGTTAATAGAGGCCATGTAGTACCTTAAGGAATCGTAATTTCCTTTTCTGAAATTAAAACCCATTTCTTTGCCTTTTACTTCTGCTACCTCTCTCGTCATCATCCACCGTAGAACTCCGTGATCACTTCCTGCTACTGGTTCCTCTACTGTCAGCCCTGTTATGTCATCTGATTCATGTGTGATGATGAGGTCTAGGATATTCTTTTCTCTAGTACTTTCCCTGACATGTTGATACAAATAACAGTCATCTAGTTGATTTAAAAATTTTGTTCCCCGTGTCGAGTTTCCTTCCCATTTACTCCAATCAATTAGAGGCAAATTGAAATCACCCATAATAAGGCATTGACGCTTACTTGCCCATTCCATTTGCATGTAGAGGCTTTTGTCATAATCTTCACGATCACCTGGTCTATAGATTATTCCTACTCACATTATACCTTTGTTTCCAACTATCTCACACCATACAGACTATACTAGCATGTGAAATGTCTGAATCCGGGAAAGCTATCGTCGCACTCAGGCTGCTTCTGATAAGAACCATTACCCCACCACCCCTTCTATCTAACCTATCCTTCCTAAATACATTATACAAGCCGTACTGAAACTCATCATCCCCAATTTCCGGGTGGCACCACGTCTCTGTAAGCCCTATTATGTCCGCGTTACTTGTTTTAACCAGCAGTTCAAATTCGCTCATTTTATTGACGACACTTCTAACGTTACTGTATAAACAATTAAGATTTACTGTTCTTGTATATTTAACAACCCTAACACAACCCTTGAAGTTTTTTAGGCTTTCTTCCCTGATATTAGCTACCTGCTCACGTGAAACGTCTTTGCCCCCAGAACATCTAGATAATACGTCCAGTTGGGGTAACAGATAAGAACTCTTAACAAATCTGTCCTGATTTGTTTAAAACACAGAAAAAAGCAGCCACTGTCCAGTACTAATATAAGTACTGTACATTGCAAATAATACAACTTAACTTACACCACATCTACCCAAAAAATCCGAAGATTTCAATAATAATTGGTAATTATAAGATTATACACCCCCATAAAGTTCTGTCCTAATTCTCAATATAGTCTCAAGCAGAAACTCCTGAAGAGTCCTTATTCTGCCCTCAACGTGCCCTGATGATGACCAACATGCCTTGATGTCACATTACACAATAATCAAAAAATTAGAAAAAATTACACGAGAAGGTCTCCCCAACTTAAACTTACAATCACAATAAAAGTGAATAGGACAAATGATCATCGAAACATTTGAAATATCTATCCATTTTAGTATCAAAACATTGTGTGATTTCTATCTAACCAGTTCTAAACAAAAAATATATATATATAAAAAAAAAGATAAATAATAATAATAAAATAATTAAGAATAATAAAATCAATCAATCAGAGGATATAGCCAAGTAAGTGCCTTGCAAGAACTTGATCCACGAGCAGTACAGGCACTCCTAGGCTTACGTAATACTATACGTAATACTATACTTACGGAAGTTCGACTTTGTGTAAACTTAAAAAAATTGTGGAAATGCCTTTTGTGATATTTTCACAAACACATTTCTGGAGGTCACTACCATAAACCAATAAAAATAATTTGCATTTTCGGGTTTATTGGCCTTTTCTGTTAGTGCAATCTATTATAAACGGGTAGTAAACTCAATCTTACTGCATTTGTGATAATACCGATAACTGGAATTCTGTGGGATTTTATGTTATGGTATTATGGTGAAATGAGTTCCGCTTCACTGAAATCTTCAATCATATAAAAAACATAAATAAATTTTCAGAATCTTCTCTTCATTTCTATTTATTTATTAAAATGGTGAAAGGAAAGGGACCAACAGAAAGTGCAAGTGCTGGCAGTGATAGGAAATGAAACAAAATTGATTTAGAAATGAAGATGATGAATTAAAAATTACGAAGCAGGACAAAGTTTGTCATCTATTGCATGGAATTAAGTCTCGCTGCTTCAACAGTGAATACTATTTTAAGGGACAGTGCACATATAAAAGAACATGTTAAAGGATCAATGCATTTAAGATCAACAGTAATCACAAAACAGTGTTCAGGTGTTATATCGAAGATGGAAAAGCTATTAATATGGATGGAAAATCAGATTCAGAAGCAAGTGCCCCTCTGAGTCCAATGGCCATTCAAGCAAAAACAAGTATTTATGAAGATATTAAGGATAAGTATGGCGAACCCAAAGCCAAGTTTGTGGCAAGCAATGGGCAGTTTAATAGGTTCAAGCATCACGCTGGTTTCCAAAACATTAAAGTATGCGGTGAAGTCACCAGTGCCAATTTTGCAGCTGCAGAGAAATTTTGTGATGTGTTGGAAAAAAACCCCTTCTAAATCTCCACAGCTCTCAAGTTCTGCAACAGCATGCTTATCAGCTGGAGAGTTAATTCTAGCAACGATGCTCGAAAGGTAAAACTTGCTGACATCATGCCTGTCTCCTCTCTCTTTTTGTAATTTTATAATATTTGCAATTTTGTAATTTTTCCTGCACATGAGATTAAAAAAATTGAATAAATAATTCTATTTACATGTTCATTGAACATTTAATTTTTGCTTCAATAAAATTCAGCGCACATAGTTGTGAGTGCTGCATAAGCATTTAGGGAAATTCCGACTTACATAAAATTCAACTGTAGAGTTCTGCAGAACGAAACCCTTATGTAAGTTGGAGAGTGGCTGTATACAGTTAAACTTTAATCCTATCACTGAGTGAGCCAAAAACCCTATGCAAATCCTGTCCATCACTTGAATGAAGCGAGTAATGCTGTTTAACTCGGCAGTTCACTTACCAGGCTATCCAACTTATTTGGGCAATTTTTGAAAGAAAGGACCATAACAGCATTATGCCCAGATACAGATTACTTCCAAAAACATCTCTGGACCATCTGACAGGCATCTAAAATTGATTATCACTACATAAAAATCCTTGAATAGTCTTCACAATGTCATCCTTGCTACACCGCAAAGATCGATTGTCCTCTGTAATACCGTAACAGTTTTGAAGCTTCTGCTCATAAATCACTTGGAAAGAAATTTGAACTTCCTACATCTTTTGGCATCTCTTCTATTATGCGATAAAGTCATAACTGGGATTTCAATTCAGCACTGAGTGGGCCTATCCACCCACTAATGAAAGGACAATAATCCCTATAATGATGCCATCTGGGTGGTGACACTAAAATGAGAAAGCCAGTAGTCTTCTCTACTTGGGAGTTATTTATTTTAAGTACATCTTCATTGTGAAGGTTTTACAGTATGAAATGTTGTAATGATGTTGCTTTATGCAAACTTTGCTTTCTTTAATTTAGTTATGTACAAAACTATAAGTGCACCAACCTATATTTGAAGGATATTTACTTTTGAAAAAGTTAAATTTAATTTATTAGTGTGCATAATCCTTTAAGAAAGCTAAAATTTGTCATTCCCACTTCTTAATTTTCTTCATTAGTTTATTTTTAAAACTCCATTTTTGATATAACAAAAAAAAAAAAAAAGAAGAACATACCATCTCATTTACTATGTGTGTAAATAAAAAATGTCATGAGATCATTTTTAACTTACAAGTTTCAGCTTATTTTCCTCACTAATATTGACATTAAATTCCCACTGAACCCTCACAACATGATTACACTCTTGAGAAAAGAGTTTGTCATGGTAGAGAAGATACTGAATACCTGTAGCCTCATCCGTGTTGTTTCCACTGGGATAAACATCTTGCAATTCTGGTTCATAGTATGGCAAAATTCTTCGGAATAGCAGGAAAAGCAGAACGAATCGAAAGATCAACATCTCCATTTTCTTCGGCTCATCATATTTGAACTGACTTTTTTTTTTATTTTATAATTTCAATACTGAACAAAATAAAAATGCACATTAATAAAAGTAAAAATAAAAACATTATATAAAATTAAAAGATTGTACCTGGGCCATAAATCATGGTATGATTATCTATTTTAGAATACAAGGACAAAGTGAAATAAATATTAAGATTTCCAACTTTGAAATGAATAAATCGACTACCCATATACCATGACAACAAGTTATCTGGAGCATTTTCTAATTGTTTCTGAATTATTATTATTTATTGTTGCAAGGAAGTGAACTTTTTTTCTGTATCATCCACATAAATAAATAAAATAAATATCATAAATATTACAATATACTTTATTACTACATAAACAAAGCAAAATACAATAATGAAAACTTTGTAAGGATAACCAAATCCATGTGAACAAGTTCATTTACTGCACACAATCATTATAATCAGAGAGGGAAAAAAAAGCATATATATATATATTGCTTCCATCAAAATAAGAAAGTAACACATAACAACACTTAATTAAAAATTATATTTTTCAAAATCAAGATGTTAATAACACAGCATTTGTAACTTGATCTTAACTTTAAATTCAGCAATTCAAATAAGCAGAATATGACTCATTTTCTCTGGCAAATTAATAATAATAATATACATAGACATGACCAGGTCACCAGGATAATACATTGGAAGCCATGAAAAAAAAACACCAGTTGATTAAAGAAAGTCTACTATATTATAAGTACGAAGCCCAGGCCATACTAGCAACATCTACCCACAAACTATGGCAGGACTGTGATGTAATAATGGCTAAGACAATTCCATACAACAGAACAGACACAATCATTAGTGACAAGAAGGAAATAACTACCTACCTGTTCAAAATAGTGGTGAAAAAACTAGCAACCTACAAAATACCTATGAGGAAAAATCAGGAAGTACAGAGACCTAAGACAGGAAGTCAAAGAAATGTGGTGTATGGAACAAGCAGTGACCATCCCAATCACCGTTCCACCAATGGTACGGTGTGAAAGAGCCTTTATAAGAAATTAGCAGCAATAGGTCTCCCAGAGAACACTTACACGGAACTCCAAAGAGCAGTGATTCTGATCACCTGTAGAACAGCCAGAGAGTTCCTCAACCAACAGTAACAAGACACAACCAACCATCCCATGCACTTAGTACCAGTATCTGTCATGGGATGGAAAAAATTTCCATAAGAAACAATAATAATAATAAAATAAAATAATAATAATCCCTAATCAGGGAGAAATAATATAATAATAATACAGGGATGTGATGGCCCAGTGGTTATGACACTGGGTTACCATCCTGATGGACCCTGGTACAAGTCCCGCTTTAGCAGAAGCAAATGCATCTCCATCACACTGGGAGACCAGTATGATAATAGTTATAAATTAAAATAATAATAATAAAATAAACATCACAAAAGTTGCTCCAGTGGACCTATCTTCCCCAAGCTCACGACGATTACTGGCAGATAGTGGTGTCATCCCCAAGAACTAATATTTCCAATGGATGTAAGCTGAAGCTAAACAGGTACACCCGCATAGATGAATGATGTCAAAGAGAAATAATAATCATACTGCACTGAGTGTGGCGCAGGATAAAGTCGCTCGTGTTCAGGGAAAGGGTCAATTTTAAAAGCCGGAGACAGTTTCCCGAGGAAGACAGTGGAGCAAGTGGCCTGTCCACCATATCGCTATCACAAGAGAAGGGCAAGACCATCCAGCCCCACCAACTGGAAGTACTTCCTGCACAACTGCGCTAGTGACCACTCAGGAAGGAAGAAAACGCCAATGCATGAAGTGGAACATCGAAATGAATACATACATCATGCAAGCATACTACAAAATAACCAGGCTGGAGACCGGTATGATAATGTACAGGTCGTGACCACATACCAAAGGGTTGAAACAATTCCTGGATATTCAAGTCATCAAACAGCAAATAGCAGACCAGAGAAGAACCATCATCACGAAGAACCTGATAGCTCCTGCAATCTTGGCAAAAATCAAGCAGGACATGAGCGATCACCTAAAAGAATATGTACAACTCGGAACCAGAGGAGGAAAAGCGAGAAAATATAAAACCTAGAGCATCTAAAGTGGAAAAATACAAGGTCACGACATGCAGAATAGAAGATGTGTGGAATAAGGCCCTAACAGAATTCTCCAACAAAGACTCACATGATACCGAAGCAGAAACCCAATAGAATCCTGTGGAGAATCACAAATAATACATTACTCGACAACAATGGTGCCACAATAGAGGCCACCACACAGCCATATATTGTGCTGCCATAGCAGTGACTAGGATTAATGGAAGAGAAACGAGAAACCAGTAGCAGAAGAACCGAAGATAGAAGAATTAAGAGTCAAGATAGGCCAACTGACCCAGTACCACAGGGGTAATAAGACTAAGAAATTGATTGGAAAAGTGAAGAGAATCCTCAAGAGAAGAGAGTGTCCACAGCAAACAAGACCAAAAATCAGAGAATAGCAGAATACTTGAATACACTGAAGCAGAACCTCCTCACACTCAGCAAGAGACTACACCAATACAATGAGAGCTCCCAGAGGAAAATACCTGAATCTTAGATAAAATCCAAAGAATCTTCTACAGGAGTCTCAAGACGACAAGAATGGAAATGGACCACCTGAGCAGAAGACAATCAAGCAGTTTTGGGGCAACAAATTGAGCAGTGAAATAACATAATGGTTGAGCCCCTAGATAGAAGTAGAATAGAAGAAAACCAAGGATGTACAAGAGACAGGGGGAGTTTAACATTAGCATTAGTACTTGATGCAAGAAAGCAAGCTTATATAGCAGGTGTCAAAAAAAAACAACCAAAAAACTACTCTTGCAGACAGTCTGCAAGAGTAGCTCAATAGTGTCTTGTCAATGATATACAGGAAGTTTGCTAAAAACAAAAAAAACACCATCTCATTTCACCCATCCAATGTTTGTCTAGTTCTGCCTTAATCTATTTAAGCTATCAACTTCTACAACAACAGATGGAAGTGTGTTCCAGCGATCAACCACCTGCTGGCTAAAGGCAAACTTCCACATGTCTATCCTCAATTTGAATTTATGCCCCCTCTCAAGTGATTATTCTGAGCAAGAGGAAGAATCCAATCAGCAGTGAGCATGCTCAAACCATTCAAGGCTTTATACACCTCAATCAGATCACCTCACAGGTGCCTAGTCTCCAGATACAGTAATTTGCAAAAATGTAAGCCTTTCTTCATAAAAGAACCCTTCGTTCAATTCACTAATCTTGTTGCCCTTCTCTGTACTCTTTCCAGAAGCTCTACATCCTTCTTAAAATGAGGCCTCCAGACCTGTATACAGTATTCAAGGTGTGGCCAGACCATTACCTTATAGAAGGGGATAATCACCTCCTTATCCCTGCTAGAAGAATTACTGTATATCATTGACAAGACACCATGAGCTACTCTTGCAGACCATCTACACTGCTCAGAAAACCATATCTGACTGAACAATTAACTCCAGGTCCTTTTCATTCTTTGTCAGTCAGGGTCAGGGTGGTACCACAGAGTTGATATGTTACGCTGGGGTTACTGCTTCCCATATACAGTACTTTACATTTGTCAATGTTAAACTTTAGTTGCCACCTCTCAGCCCATCTGCTCAACATTTCTAGATCCTGTTGCAGTAGCATACTCTCATTAACAACTCTGTCAAACTTTGTATTGTCTCCAAACTTAGACATTATGCGTGATATTCCACCATCGATATCATTAATAAATACAGAAAACAACAATGGACCCAACACTTAACCCTGGGGGACTCCACTAATAACATTAGTCCACGAAGAGCATTGTCCATTGATTACCACTTTGTCTTCTCCCACTCAACCATCACTGCAGTTATAGAGCACAGATTCAAGAGGAAGAAGTACAACAGTCGATCGGAAACTCTCACCACTGACAAATTCCATGAATAGATAACGTCCACAACTACTGGTACAAGAACTGCTCTGCATCTGGCAGAGCAGTTCAGCCAAATGATAATGCACCCAGAGACAATTCTAATTTCTCACTGAAGGAATCAAATACCTGAAGGCTTAATACAAGAGAGCCAGAGAAATATAGACCAATCACCTGTCTCCCAAAGATGTACAAGTTCTTGGCATCTGCATAACCAAGAAATCAGACCACTTGAAGAGCCAGATCATAATGGCCAAACAGGTGAAGTCTTGTCTGACCAATCTGATTGGATACTATGATGTGGTCACAGATAATAACTTTGATATCATATATTTGGATTTTAGAAAGGCTTTTGATACTGTTGAACATGGAAGACTGCTGCGCAAATTAGAGGAATGCGGCACTGGAGGCAAATTGCTGCTATGGATAAAGAGATGGTTGAGTGGGAGAAGACAGAGTGGTAATCAATGGATGCTACTCTTCGTGGACTAATGTTATTAGTGGAGTCCCTCAGGGTTCACTGTTCAGTCAATTGTTGTTTTCTGTATTTATAAATGATATTGACGATGGTATATCAGGCTTAATGCTCAAGTTTGCAGACGATATGATGGTTGGCAGGGTTGTTAATGACACAAATGATAGTACGCTGCTGCAACAGGATCTAGAAAAGTTGAGCAGATGGGTTGAGAGGTGGCAAATGAAGTATAACATATGGGAAGCAGTAACCCCAGAGTAACATATCAACTCTGTGGTATTACACTGACAGTGGTAGAGAACTGAAAGAACCTTGGGGTAATTGTGCAGGCAGATATGAAGTTTTCTGAGCAGTGCAGATGGTCTGCAAGAGTAGCTCATAGTGTCTTGTCAATGATATACAGGAAGTTTGCTAGCAGGGATAAGGAGGTGATTATCCCCTTGTATAAGGCAGTGATCAGGCCACACCTTGAGTACTATATACAAGTCTGGAGGCCTCATTTTAAGAAGGATGTAGAGCTGCTGGAACAAGTACAGAGAAGTGGAACAAGATTGGTGATTGGATCAAAGGGTTGCTCTTACGAAGAAAGGCTTAAGTTTTGCAGATTACAGTGTTTGGAGACTAGGCACCTACAAGGTGATCTGACTGAGGTGTACAAAGCCTTGAATGGTTTGAGCATACTCAATGCTGATGGGATTCTTCCTTTTGCTCAGAATAATCACCTGAGAAGGCAAATTCAAATTGAAATTCAAATTGAAGAAAGACAGTTGAAGCACAGAGGTATGGAAGTTTGCCTTTAGCCAGTGGGTAGTTGATTGGTGGAACAGACTTCCATCCTTTGTTGTGGAAGTAGATAGCCTAAATAAATTTAAGGCTGAGCTGGACAGGTATTTGGAATGAACAGAGGGGTGAAATCGGAGCGGTTTTTTTTTTGGTTGATGCTGCATAAGCTTGCTTTCATGCATCATATGCCTCTACTAATGCTAAGACTAACAATAGAAAGGATGTAAGCAGATGAGCAAAGGATGCAAGGAGCAATTAACCAACCATAGATGCTGCAGTTATAGAGCAAGTCTACAAGAAGCTCTAGAACCTGTACCCCGCCTACATCGATTATGAAAGGCTTTCGCCTCCGTGCCTCATAGCTGGCTAATAGAGACACAAAGTGACTCCGACGTTGACAAAATTCTTTGAATCACCATCAAGGTCATGAACAGCACAATCAGGCCGATCCTCATCAAGAGAGGAAATTTTCACGAAGATGCTCTGAGTCTACTATGGTTCTGTCTAGCGTTGAACTAGCTATCCATCATGCTCAACAGCAAGTATGAATATAACCTGAAAGAAGAACGGAAAATGCTGTACACCCTTTCCCACCTCATGTACACAGATGACATCAATCTTTATGCAGCAACCAAGACGCAAGAACAGCAAATACTCTGGATGATTAAGAATTCAGAAATGATATCAGGATTGAATTTAGTCTTGGCAGGCAAAGGCAGATTATGAGAAATTCTTGGCAAAGAAAAACAGAAAAGAGTTCTTTACCTATGTAAACTCTAGAAGGAAAGGGATGAATCAGATTGGTCCACTGGATATTGATGGCTCAACTGTTGATGATACTGCTCAGGTGGCTAACAAACTAAACAAGTATTTTGCATCTACATTCACACATGAGGAGTTATTCAGGAAGGGGAATACCAGAGGTGAAGTAAACTCTGGCAGTGAGCTAGATGATTTTGTAATAACTGAGAGGGAAGTGGAGCAGAAATTGTGCAGGATAAACATAAAAAAGGCACCCAGGGTGGATGGGATCTATCCAGTTATATTGAAGGAGGCAGCAAAGAAAGTAAGCAAACCCTTAGCCATAATTATGAGAGCTTCTTTGGACTCAGGGGAGGTACCATAGACTGAAGATATGCAAATGTGACCCCAATTCACAAAGGAGGATCAAAGGCTGACACAAGTAATTATAGACCTGTGAGTTTAACTTCTGTTCCAGGAAAATTAATGAAGGTACTGACTGGTTAAAGAAGCACTGCAGGATCATCTAGACACGACTTCAATTATAGCTCGGACACAGCATGGTTTTGTTAAGGGAAAGTCTTGCCTGACCAACTTGATTGGATACTATGATGCAGTTACAAAAGAACTGGATGCAGGGAATAACTTTGATATTATATATTTGGATCTTAGAAAGGCTTTTCATACTGTTGCACATGGAAGACTGCTGCACAAATTGGAGCAGTGTGGCATTGGAGGCAAATTGCTGCTATGGATAAAGGAATCGTTGAGGGGGAGAAGACAGAGAGTGGTAATCAATGGACACTGCTCATCGTGCACTAGTGTTATTAGTGGAGTCCCTCAGGATTCAGTGTTGGGTCCATTGTTGTTTTCTGTATTTATAAATCATATTGATGATGGTATATCAAGCTTATGTCCAAGTTTGCAGACAATACAAAGGTTGGCAGGGTTGTTAAGGACACTACTGACAGTATGCTGCTGCAACAGGATCTGGAAAGGTTGTGCAGATGGGCTGAGAGGTGGCAAATGAAATTTAACATTGACAAATGTAAAGTACTACATATAGGAAACAGTAACCCTAGAGCAATGTATCAACTCTGTGGTATTACACTGACAGTGGTAGAGAATGAAAAGGACCTGGGAGTAATTGTGCAGGCAGTTATGAAGCTTTCTGAGTAGTGCAGATGGGCTGCAAGAATAGCTCTTGGTGTCTTGTCAATGATATACAGGAATTTTTCTAGCAGGGATAAGGAGGTGATTATTCCCTTGTATAAGACAATGGTCAGGCCACACCTTGAGTACTGTATACAGGACTGGAGGCCTCATTTGAAGAAGGATGTAGAGCTGCTGGAATGAGTACAGAGAGGGCAACAAGATTAGTGAATATAACAAAGGGTTGCTCTTATGAAGAAAGGCTTAAGTTTTGCAAATTACAGTGTCTGGAGACTAGGCACCGGCAAGGTGATCTGAAAGTGATGTAAAAAGACTTGAATAGTTTGAGCATGCTCAATGCTGATGGGATTCTTCCTCTTGCTCAGAATAATCACCTGAGAGGGCAGAAATTCAAATTGAGGAAAGAGAGAGGTAGGATAGATGTGCGGAAATTTGCCTTTAGCCAGCGGGCAGTTGGTTGGTGGAACAGACTTCCATCCCTTGTTGCGGAAGTTGATAGCCTAAATAAATTTAAGGCTCAGCTGGGCAGATATTTTGAACGAACGGAGGGGTGAAATGGGAGTGTTTTTTTTTTCTATTGCTGATGCTGCATAAGCTTTCTTTCTTGCATCATACGCCTCTATTAGGACGATGATCTTCAGTGTACTGTATGGGGTAGAGTTGTGGAGCTCTGCTGCAGACACAACAATCAAGCCATTGAACGCCGAAGAACACTGGCCCCTGAAGTGGGTTACCTGAAAGTGTCATCTCCCACCACAACTTCACACAAACACCGATGGCCGAGGCACTGAATTTAAAAAATTCGCAGCCTTAATGAACAAAAGAAGACTAATCTTCATCATAAAAATGATTGCTGGAAAAATCTCAGCACCCAACATTTGGGACACTGCTGGCAGATTCCCCAACCAGAACTCTGCTCCACTCCCAAGCTTCTTGCTCTTACACCGAGGTTACATTTTAAAAAATCGCTTCCTCCCCTTTCAGAAGCTCCATCTAGCTCAATTCTTGGACGCCGACCTGTGCAAAATCGTAGATGATAAAAAGTATAGATGGCTCATCCTAGATCTGAAGGTGTGTTCCACAACCATCAACTGATGTGAGATTGCTCCGGCTTGGCAAGAATTACAAAGAAACTTAAATTCAAGAAAACTATCTTGTGTTATTTTATTTTAATGTATTATTATTATCATATTTTATTTTTAACTAAATACAATCTGCTCTTTGTTATTTATTTATCCAATATTAAAAATCCGGCGAGATTATCTCACTGCAGGGTGTTAACCCCTGGCTTAGTGCCGTGAAGGGTATTGTAAAGTCTGGGTACCTGCATGTATCTTTGCACCATACAAATAAAGATCATATTATTATTTTATAATAATAATCGGATGGTCAAAGAATACCTTGACACCCAACCTGAAACTCCTGTCACACAGTCACTCAGCAAGAGACTTTGAGGAAAACAGACAACAATACATTTGATAAAACCAGAGAACTTTCTACAGGAAAATCGAATGAGAGGAAAAGTCAATGGACTCCGTCCCCCCAACCAGAAAGATACTGGAGGAGTATCTTTCTGGAGGAGTTCTAGGGAAATTTGTGGGGAAGTGAAGTGAGCCATAACAGATATGTCCCTGGATAGATCTAGAAAGGCAGAAAACCAAAACATACAAGAGATGACAGAATGGGAGGTACGGGAGAAAGATGCACAACAGTTGATTAGGAAGTTCCAGAACTGGGGATCCCCAGAAATAGTTAACATCCACAACTACTGGTACAAGAAGTTCAGCTGCACACACACACAGACATATAGCAAAGCAGTTCACCTAGATAATAATGCACCGTGACACAGTCCCAGAGTCTCTGACTCAAGGAATCGCCTACCTGAAAGCCAAGGGAAAAGAGACACCACAAACCCAACGAAGTACAGACCAATTCGTACAGTTTGTTCAAAATACCTGTCCAGCTGAGCCTTAAATTTATTTAGGCTATCAACTTCCACATCAAGGGATGGAAGTCTGTTGCACCAACCAATTACCCGCTGGCTAAAGGCAAATTTCCGCATATCTATCCTATATTTGTCTTTCCTCAATTTGAATTTATGCCCTCTCAGGTGATTATTCTAAGCAAGAGGAAGAATCCCATCAGCATTGAGCATGCTCAAACCATTCAAGGCTTTATACACCTCTATCAGATCACCTCGCCGGTGCCTAGTCTTCAGACATTGTAATTTGCAAAACTTAAGCCGCTCTTCATAAGAGCAACCCTTTGTTCCATTCACTAATCTTGTTGCCCTTCTCTGTACTCGTTCCAGCAGCCCTACATCCTTCTTGAAATGAGGCCTCCAGACCTGTATACAGTACTCAAGGTGTGGCCTGACCATTGCCTTATACAAGGGAATAATCACCTCCTTATCCCTGCTAGAAAAATTCCTGTATATCACTGACAAGACACCACGAGCTACTCTTGCAGCCTGTCTGCACTGCTCAGAAAACTTCATATCTGCCTAAGCCCATTATTGTCCTGTCTAGCAACCTCAACAAGGAGACTACACTCACACAGACAAAAAGAATGAAGTTGACCATTGATGCTGCAGTTATGGAGCAAGCCTAGAAGAAGCAAAGCAATCTGTACATGGCCTATATCGACTATCACAAGTCCTTCTACTCAGTGCCCCATAGCTGGTTGACAGAGTCACTGAATATCTAGAAAGTCAACTGGACAGTGACACACTTCCTAGAAGAAACCATGAAAAAAAAAGGTGAAATGGTGGACCACCACCAGGGTCAAGAACATTACGACCAGACCATACCCATCAGAAGAGGAATATTCCAGGCAGTTACCCTAAGCCCATTATTGTCCTGTCTAGCAACCTCAACAAGGAGACTACACTCACACAGACAAAAAGAAAAAAGGCAGAAAGATGGGCGAAAAAGACACTCCATGGCACACACTACAATGATCTCCATCAAGACTACATAGATAAGATGGCATCCAAATCTTGACACGCAAGAAATGTCACAGAGCCACCCAAATATACGTTCATCAGCCCACTGAATATTATGTTTGTGAATTGCATGTTCTCTGGTTGGTTTGCGTGTTTTTCTGGAAGAAAAACAGGCAAATTTTCTTCCTGCTTTTCCATCAGAAAAACAGAAGTTACTGGGAGTGGGGAGGGGGAACCTTGCTATCCGCATCCGAGAAACTCAGCCACGGGCTGATAAAAGGCCATAATAGTTCCTCAGGATTTGAACCCGGGCCTTTTTCAGCGTGGGAAGGTCAGTGACGATGCCACTGTGCCACAGAACAGACAAATGTTGACTCACAAAAAACTGTCACACCAGGGCCACACGGAATATACATTTATCTGTCCATTGTACATTATGTTCGTGAATTGCGCGTGTTCGATAATCGATTTTCTTGTTTTGCTGGAAGAAAAACAAGAGTTTCCGGAGAGGAAACACTTTACTATCTATGCTCGAGACCAACTAACTCAGCCATG